>NC_136012.1:18799724-19044724 GCF_048128805.1 Centroberyx gerrardi
GGAAGGTGTCGGAAGAGGCTCTGCATGTAGGCAGTGGGTGTGAAGCCTTTCATCTTGAGACAAACGCTTTTCCAGTTCAGTGGGCTTTCTCTCTCAGGCATCTGTGTGTGTGTGTGTGTGTAGGTGTGTGTGTGTGAGAGAGAGGGAGAAAGAGAGAGAGAGAGACAGAGAGAAAGAGAGAGAGAGAGATAAACAGAGAGAGAGAGAGACAGAGAGAGAGAGCATGTGTGTGTGTAATTGCGGGAAGGTGTTCTGAAGCGATGAATATAGAATTGAATCTGTTAGACTGGCATAGGGTGGGGATGTATGTGTGTGTGTGCGTGTGTGTGTGTGAATGTGTGTGTGTGTATCTATGTATGTATATGTGTATCAGTTAGAACTCATAGTGCAACAGGCAATTCACTTCACCTATCTAATGCTACTTTCAATATTCATTCAGTACACTAAAAGAACTGTGGCCTTCTCTATGTAATATTAGCATCCTTTAGCAGCGCACTTCAATTACCCATCCTCGAAAAGCACTCTGCCTCGAGAGCGGGCTCCAGCTTTAGACATGTGGTATTCATAATTCATCCCGAGGCCGATCACTCTTCCTCCCTCTATAACTCTTAAGACCGGTATATAAACAGTCCTTATTCTCAAAAGAAGCGCGGCTGCTCAGGTCTGTCACAGCCTCTTAGAGATATCAAAGCTCCATTTTTCACAGCCGTGGAAACACCCTGCCAATCTTCACCTAGGGACGCACAGGACAAAAACAACACAGGCTGCTGGCTGAGACATACACACACACACGCATATACGCAGAAGGTGTGATTGTGCTGCCTGGTTGAACAGGTGAGGATGTTGTGAGTGTGAGGGGCGCACGAGGCTCAGATCACAGCCATTATCTGGGAGAGAAATTGTCTGCTTATAGGAAGGGGCGATATTTATGAGAGCTGTCAGCAGTGCTATTATTCCGTATTAAACTTTGATGTATTGTTGGGGCTGGCTGGACCGCGGCACCAGCATGCATAGCGAGCCTCACTCAGATGTTCAACCAAGTGTTACGGGTCAGGATACACCACAGAGCGGACGGATAAACACGACACCTAAAGGCACGCAACACCGCTTGAAAAAACACGTCCAGAGTAGGTCTGATTATTTTGTTAAACAACATCAGTAGATCTAAACTAGCAGCGAACAGGAAGCTTTAAATCATAATCCAGGTCTCTAGGCAGTAGCGTTGCCAAATGTAAAGGAGGTGTTTGTGTCCACGGACGTGATTATGGCGAGTTGGAGAGAACAAAAGCAGCCAAACTTTTCCAGATGTCCAGGCATAACATAATAACAGTGGGCAAACAGTTGTGTCGAAGGGGGAGCGGTGGAAAGGTTATTATGGGATTATGGAGAATCATTGAGCCTGTTTGTGAGGCACAGGAGCTCGTGAGCACCAGCTGGGGTTCTGTCAGACACACATACACACACACACACACACACACACACATACACACACACATACACACACACAGGGTCAGTGGTTGAGATCAGTTTTATGAGGAACCTGGATTTCCTCTTTACGCAGCATTACTAGAGAACAGAGCCAACAGGCTGCAGCATCCTTATGAGAGCTCATCTGCTGCAGACAGGACACACACACACACACACACACACACACACACACACACAGTAGGATTCACATTCCATAGGATGCGTTGTTTCTAAAGTGTGTAAAGAGTGATTTGTTAGCTGCTTGTCTCATGTTTAGCCTTTGTGTGTTTATATAGTAGCACTAGAAGCATGTTTTCATGATCCACAGTATGTATCCACATTAGTTTGGATTTATAATATGTGACTCAGTCTGGCTGTAGGCTTCATTGAGGAGATTTTAACAAGGCTTTGTGTGATAAACCACTTCACATCTGTATAATATCGCCCAACAGTGGGTTTCATGAATAGGGTCCACAATTGCTTTGGAGTGGGTGGGAGTTGGGGAAGAGATTTAGAGAAAAATCATAACTCATTTGGTAGGGATATAAGGCTAACCTTTGGGCTAACACTCCCTGGAGAGCTCAGCTGTTGAAGACTTTGGCATATGTGACTGCTGGGCTGGTGTAATGTAATTCAGAACCCTTTGAATGAATAAATCTACTCACTTAGATCTTCCCTTGAGAGCAGACGCAGTGAAGGGAAAAAAGGCAGAGGGAGTAAAAGACAGGCCAA
This sequence comes from Centroberyx gerrardi, assembly GCF_048128805.1. NCBI lineage: Eukaryota > Metazoa > Chordata > Actinopteri > Beryciformes > Berycidae > Centroberyx > Centroberyx gerrardi. Next base: position 18,801,924 of record NC_136012.1, read on the forward strand.
GGGACAGAAAAATAAAAGGGAGGACAGGAAGAGAGGCTATCTGAGAGCTTAGAGGTTGTGTAAGCTTTCCACATTGAAGGAGCTCATAGACACCTCACAGCTGGTGGTCTAGCCCATCTTTCCAGCTTTCACATGTGGAAAAAATGTAGGGAATGGCACATGTTGGCTGTGAAGAAGAAGTCCATTCTGCTAAATTTGATTCTAGCTCCATTCTGGGACCTTGTGCGTTAGTCTGGCCCGGTCCAGGTTGTCCTATAAGAGCTGTGAGGGGAAAAACTGGGGGTTGGGGCACAGGGGGGCTGGGTTAGCCATCCTGCTTGTTAGCCAGACCTCATGCGAGCAGGAGACCCTATCCTCAGGCCCAGGGTGCGCCGACAACTTAATTAGTGCCAGATATTTTCAAAAGCTGTGCTTGTGTCCAATATTTAAGTGATTTATGACTCTCCATTTGAACGTTAAGTGTTACATTTATAGTGGTGGTCCGGACAGATCTGATTCCTGATCAAGATCTGAGTGGACATTTTTACTAACAAGACGCCAGACCACAGAATAAATATTCTGATCCTTTGGAATAAATGTGCTTTAATTGCTTTTCATGCTTGATTTGTGGAAACCTGGAATGGAAAAATATAACTTTTGTATATTGCTCTTGAGATGTCGTTTCACCACTCCATTTAGGAAAAACCCGTTTCTGATTCATATTGCTTTATGGCAGATATTCATCCTTCAGCAGCAACGCACCACTTTGGAGAATCAAATAAATATGAATGAGTGGTATTGTCCTACTTAATGTCAAAGCTCTATAGGCGCCATCGTGGATCGGTGAGATTTCATGTATGGCTGAAAGCGCCGCACAGCTGGCCCTTGTTAGACTGTTCTAAGCCGGACTAGGGATTTCATTGCTGTGAAGATGTCATCGTGGACTGGGGCTATGGATCGTGCAGAGGGACTTAGTAGAGTTTGGGAACATTTAGTGATGCCCCCACTGGGATCTTCCTAAACTCCAAGCCTTAGGCCACAGGAAATCCACGTCTCTCTTATTGTCAAAGACTTTTAAGCCGCGGTGCACCTTACATTCTTTCAAACCGGCATGCACCTCATGCTCTCGCCTTAAATGAAATGGAACGCATAAAAATGGAAATCATTAGATCTCTACCATCTTCCACACAACTGGGTCCCTTCTGTGACAACATAGAAATCATTCATTTATGAAATAATGCATTATTCATGACACAGGGAAGTTGCAATCGTTTTTTCTTTGATCACCAATGATATTTTCCCTGGGAGACTTTTTCACACACGCGAGTCTGGGCTCAGACATTGATCAGTCAAGTGTTCTGACTGATAGTGGAGATCTCTGTATGGTCTGCGTCCTGGTCCGGGACGAGGCCCCTCGCTGTGTCCCTCTGTCTGCTGAGGAGAGGGCCCCCTGCACTCAGGGCCCCTGAACATGAACAGATGTTTATGAAAGTGGAAGAGAAAAACAATAGATGGAATTCATAAACATGTATCTACATCAGGCAAACAGTTTATCCAAGCAGCTGATGAAAACCTCATGGACCACAGAGGACTAATAAACTCTAGCTTACCTGCAGCACCATACAGCTGAACCTGTCAGTAAAAATCTGTACAGATTTTATTGCTTCGCTATATACAAGTGAACAAATTGCATATTAGGTTTTATGGTGTTATAACATTTACCCAAAGGTGCTTCTTTTCTGCACTACATATGCTGAGTGTTACATAAAATCATTGCACCTAAGCTGGGAATTTGATATGTATTGATTTCTTTTTTTTTAATAAGCGCAGGTCTCAGCAAATGATGTTACCTTGTGTGAGTTAATCTAGCTGCTTGAGCTTGAAGTGTGGCATAATAATTGTTTTGTATCTTCTAGTTTGGTTGAGAAGGAAGCTAGTCTGATGCAATGTTGATGCTATTTTTCTTTAAGAGTATATGCTATGGGGAGAGGCAGTGGTCCCCTCAGGCATTAAAAGCTGCAGTGAACCCTACGCAGTGACGTATCTCTCTCTTTCTCTTTCTCTCTCTCTTTCTCTCTCTCTCTCTCCCACATCACAAATGGGAGAAGGCATGCAGGTTCACAGCATGGGGGGGAGTGATGACACAAGAGAGGGAGGGGCTGTGTTTCACATCTGATTAGCGTGCCCATGGAAACGGATGGTTGGAGGATCCCTTTGCCCTTGACATGCTATCTCTGGAGATTAGGGCAACGGTTGGTAGCCTTACCTACCTACCTGCCATGCGCATAGTTTTAGCCCACTGCTGTTAACTGAAATAGCTGGGTCTGCAACACTAGCACCTATCATGTTCCTGCCCGCAATCATCTTTGACACAGCAGGTTGTCAGTTCTGGATGCAAGTTGTGAAGAAATCTCCCCTTAGAGTGTTTTTTTGTGTTGGTTCTCTGACCAATGTTCAATAGGCTCCAACCTACAGTAACCTCCTAGCCACAGTTTCACCCCTTCCACAGAAGTGGGACTGTGAATAAACCAACAGGCAGTCAAGTAGTGAGGGGAGTCAGTGGCTTCATTAGCTGGCTCAATGCTGCTGCCGGCCCTTTGAACTCACAGCGCTCTGATCATAGCAGAGCAGGCAGTCTCACACCTCATCATTACATACACTCTCTAATTCAGGAGCATGTATAGTTCCGCACTTCACAGCCTTCACAGGCGGCTGACTGACTCAAAGGGACATCTGCAGAAACCCAGAAACTAGTGGGCTGCACAATTTGTTTTTAATTTGTTCTGAACCTTCAGCTAGAGTGGGGCTTGGTTTCCGAGCAGGGTTGACAAGGGGTTAAGTTTAAAAGCCGCGGTAATGGGACCAACTTTTCATGCACTTTGGTTTCCTCGTTGGAGTTTGCATAGACAAAGCCAGCCTTCAGTTCAGCCACAAGCCTAGCATTATCACAGTACAACAATGCTGCATATCAAACAGGGCCCAACAGCAATGAAACAAAGTGCTCACAACCAAAACAAACCCCCTGAGAGGAACACTCAAAGGCCAAGGGCAATGGCCCGGGGAAGGGGTTAAAAACATCACAGACACAGTCAGAGGGCTCATCATGAATTCAGAGTTTGTGCACTGAAATTTGTAAATTGGGAACCTGGTCCATTTCAACTGACAATGTCATTCTTTTTGCTCCTAACTGAGCGCCTTTCACGGTGGCTGCCATGGTAACGTGGTCTGAAAGTCGGCAAGCAATCGGTACCAGTTTCTGCCAAGGCCCAGACTTACTGGTAGGCATGCGATAAGCAGCACTCCCGACACTAAATGTTGGATTGTGAAAGCCGAACAACAAGGGACTGCCTCCTTGCTTAGGCACCGTTCCATATGTGAAGGAGGCTAACAATGAATGTGCGGGGAGGCTATCAGACAGACAGCTAGCAAATCCCCAGTACGATGCTGTAGCGCTGCAGGGGCTTATTCGAGGTTAAGAGAATGTGTTGGCTTGTTCTGGCACAATTAACACATCTCATCCTCGCCTAAATAATCCCGATCCCCTTACGTGCTTATGTAGTAGGAAGCATCTCTTCCCGTGACATGTGTCTGTCTGGCTGTGTGAGTTAGCATGTCTGTGGTAATGGCATGCAATAGAGGGATTCATTAGCTAAAGCTACTCCTCTCCTTTTAGTGAATGAAGGAGGGAGGCACACGATGGAGACAGCAGGCTTGCTCCTCCGACGTCATGGTAATAACCATGGCTACACACACCAGGGTATTTATTCTTCCTCTCTCCCACAAACACAAATACTGTTTTGTGTTACCCATAAGGATTACACATTTATATAATAAGATACAACTAGCTCTATAAGCAAACTCTAATCCCTTATATATATACAAATAATGCTAAATCTTTATATTACATGTACACCAAATACTGCAATGGGAATCATTTGTTTATATCTGCAATATCCTTCATTAGAGTGGAGCATCTTGTTATGGAATATTGTAGTAATAATAGTGTTCAAGGCATTTTTAATAAGACGTGTGATTGTGAAAAGAGGGCACATTGTGCTGTTAGCTGTAATTGGGTCTCTGGCTTAGTGCGATCTCAACTGAGAAGGAATCTCACTCTGAGTAGATAAAAGTCATTATCACATCCCATCACCTGTGACAGGAGGTACTTAGCCATCGCCAGGATCAATTATGAGTTTTGTGATGACCCAGGAAGAAGTGGAATCACACTGTGGGCACAGTGAACTACCTCCTCTCCTCTCCTCTCCTCATCTCCTCTCCTCTCCTCTCCTGCCAGTACCCCATTTCTATTGTATGACAGCTGCTTGTTTACACATCTGTACAAACTGTGGTGAGCAAGACTGCAGGAGTAGAGGTGCCACAGAAGTGATGTTAAGACAGGAAAATAAAAAAAAACAGAAGAGAAATTAAATGTTTTGGAAATGCTCAGCCAACCGTGAAAGTGGATCAATGAGATTGCGCACAATTGATTCATAATCAGTGTGACTGAAAGTGATGAGCAAGACCGATAAACAAACAGATAAGATTCAACAGGACAGCAAATCAATTTGCGGTGACACACAGAAAATTAAACGCAGCAAGCATTCAATTTTGGTGGCCATGCTTGACTGTGCATGTTTATATTGCATCAATTTGTAAACCGTGAGCATGGCTCCTCTCACTTGTTGCTATAGTTAGCCTCACAGACTGGTATAGTTTAATCTCTTTTTCCTAGTGGCAGGAAAAGCACCATGCCCTGCCTACATTTACAAGTGCAGACATTTGTTATGTGGTTCTTTTGGCAGCCTATACACACAAACCAGCTTTACAACTATCAATAAGCAGCTCTAGCCCATTTGCCATGCTCTCTGTGTTTCTGTATTGACGTGGCACCTCTCTTGCAGCACTGTGATATACAGTTTGCTCATGCCAGCCATGAGGGCAGTTGATGAACTTGGCATCAGACCAGAGGACACACATTTCTCTTCTGTGACTGGACAGACAAGCGCTGGAAGATGTATAACTCTCCAGGCCTCGGTGATGGGCTGCTGGGGAATCGACAGCGATAAGCTGTCAGTATTTCTCTTTCGGCTGGGCCGGGATAAGATAGAGAGCCAGCCATACGAAAAAGACAACATAACAGATATCACCTTAGGAGGGTGGTGAAACTAGGGCGGGGAATTAGGGAGCAGCCGACCAGCCATTCATCATTAGTCTGGAGACTGGCCAGTTTGTGACACTGTCAACTATTCTCTCCTCTCCCCTCCCACCCTCACGCAGGCAAGCAGCAATAGTGGCAATAACCAGGCATTCCTGAAATTCCCCCTTTATTAAAGTTTAATTAGGGAATTACCAGCTGGGGGAAGAAATGTTGGGATTTGGTGGAGTGACGGTAAAGCCAGAGCTTTACCGTCAGAGGTCATCAAAAGAAGAGATAAGGTGGTTGATATTGTGAGACATCTTACCCTGCCATTTCACTGTTTTACTAGCTGAACATAAACATGGGAATCTCTCATGGGAAAAGATCAAATGGGATGCTACAGAGGCTGGATCCAATTTCAGAGCAATAAGATATCTGAGATATCTTTGTTTATGGAGATGAAACGTGCATTATCCAATGATAACCCTACTATGGTAACAATCAAAAGGTCTTATCCAGTTGCAGTGGAAGCTGCCACATCCAATCTCTATATATTTGACTACAGATGGCTAGAGATACAAAGCTGTTGTTATATGTCATGTCTCTCACACCATGATGCTTTCCCTACTGGCCGTAAGAGTTAATCTATAACTGCCAGTGTTATCACTGGGGCCTAGCTTATTTTTAGCAGCTTTCATTACACTTTCTATCCTGTAGCCAGATTGGATGGGTTGAGATTTGTCAGGAGAATCACGAGATGTTCTCCCTTCAAACCCCAGTGCTGAGCAGTAGCTGACAGCTTGCCATGGCAGGAGACATCTAAATTGTCTCATTATGGACCTGGGTTATGACAGCCTGAGCCACCCAGAGAGGAAGAGCAGATGAGTTGTGTTCAGCCAAGGTACAATTACTTTACCATCTTGCATTGCAGTGTGTGTATGTGTGTGTGTGTGTGTGTGTGTGTCTGTGTGTGTCTGTGTGCATTTGCGAGCATGTGTTTGTAGCACCTGTAAAAGCAGCCTGTCACTCAAACATCAGCTGTGGTAGGGGGTTCAGTAGCATGGTTATACTGTAGGTATCAGTCTCAGACGTAACATGGTGAGAACTACGGCCTCCTGCCCTGTGCCAAAGTGCTGAGGGTGTTTCAGGGACCAAGGGAGGAAGGCCCCCCATAAAATGGAGCTTCTGTTAGCCTCAAAATCTGCTCAAACATAGAGTGTTTTTTTTCACTGAACCCCCTAGATTAGAAAGAAATGAGCTGAATGCCTTCAGTATGTGTAAACTTCCCTTATTCATTCTGTATCTGGAACAATAACAAGAGGATAATGTGCAGATTAGTGCGCCTAGGGGCAAAGATGGGCTTTAGATGCGGAAATATGCAACAGAGACTTTCCCTGCTGCAAATGAATTAGCCCAGTGTTCGCCCACAAATATAGTGTGTAATGTGCTCGCGGAAGAAGATTAGTGTGGAAATGGAACTTGAGATGTCTGGCATTTCAGGGATATGCATTGAAAACATTCAACATGCTGTCTAGCTCAGTCATTCAATTCACTATTGTTTAAACCTTGGAAACTGGAAACCCAGCTCTTTTCCCTGTTCCCATTCCTGTGGAGGTTGTTCTTTGGAAATATTCAATATGCCAAAGTTGAGGGTCATTGATTGTGCTAGGGAAGCCTGCAGAGACGTTTGCCTTCCCTCTAATGACTTGAACATTTTGAATTCTGCGCAGGAAGAAAGCTGCCCTCCATTCAAATGAATTGATCTTGCCTGTCAGAGAAGCAAGCATGAGCAGTAGACAGGTCCTAGACACTGTTTTAAAGGTTTCTATTAGGCCACATTCCTGCTGTTCATAGCCTGTCCTTGTTCATACAACACCCTGCAAGTGTCCCCATTCTAGCACAATTGTCATACACTGAATGCTGAAAATAATCTGAAGGGGCACGGGAAGCAAGGATGTCTCCATAAATCTGGTCAATTAAGGGAAACTAGCATCTTCACTGCTTTGGAAACTGTTCAACTGCAGCCTTCAGTATACTTGCTCCTTTTCCTCACCTCTGTGGTAGACTGGGTGAGATATCTTGAGAAGGGTGCTTGCCCAGGAGCTCATAAACCCAAGGAAAGCCTCTAGAGAATCCTAAAAATGGTGCCAGTGTCTCTCGGGGGAGGAGACTGGAATGTCATGACCCCATGTGAGTGATGTCAATCAGCTTTTCGACAGGAAATACCTAATGGGAATTCTTATTTACTCTTGAGAAACGGTGTTCATTCGGCTCTGAGGCAATCCTTCTTCTTAGGGAATGCAGAAGGGACCTTTTGTACAGAACACAATGTTGATTTCAGAAAAGCAAGGAAGATACACTGTCAGTAACAACAACATACAGCTGTATTTCGCTAACTGAAAATACTCCCATCCCATTGTACTCGCATTGTACATCAAAATTGTTCATTAAAATTGTAAATTGATTGAAAGTAATACCTACAACTATTTTACTGACAATTGGTTACAAGAAATTTCCACCCATGAGATATTCAATCTCTTTGACATGCCCATATGAAAAGCCTTGCCGTGATTTTACTGAAATTTTATGGGACTAAAGAATTGGATGTAGTGTGAAAGATCACCCACGTTAAATATCCCATTACACATAAAGATATGCTGCAAAAAATGTGATCTCCCAGAGGTTTGTAATAGGTTGAAAGGTTATAGAGACACTGAAGTGGACCAAACCATTTGGAAGAGAGGGGCTTAAAGGGATCAGGCCACACTTATTGAGAGATGACTGAGAACATCTGGGATCACTCTCTAGCACATGGGTGCACGTGCTCACACACAAACACACACTCACACCCCTAAAACATTCACACACATACGCCACACATTCTGTGGGAGACACACCACTATTCAGCTCATCTCTAATCCTGGATCAAACATAGGAGGCTATGGGATGCACCTCCACAAGGTTTGGTGGTGTGCAGCGTTTGTAATCTTGAAGGAGAGTGACAGAGACATGAGACACAAGGGTTTGGGTTTCTTGCTTAGCTATAGCTAGATCTGCCGTGCTTTGGTTCCACCACATTGACTTGATGAACTACGACGCTGGGTGGGCTAAAAGAGGCCCACACACACACTCTCTCACACACTTATCTATACATGTCTCTTGTTTCCTCATCCATTACCCCTGTGATCCCTCTTCAGATCTCACCACACATTTTGCCCGGACACTGATGGAGTTGGCTCACAATCAAAATGTGATACTCTGGGTGAGAGTAGGCTGTGTGAAATGGTATTTACTGGAGAGGCCATTTTTGGGCTGTCTAATTGGGACTCTCCTCTCTGTGTGTGTCCTCCAGGTCCCATGGCCTCCACGGAGCATGGCAGAGAGCTGGAAGAGGCGGCTACGGTGAGAAAGCTGGTCCAGCAGAATCCGGCAAGGGGTGGTCAGACCCACAGACCAGCCGGCTGGAAGAGGAGACGCCCACGGCCCCGTCTTTCCCACAAGGGGCCCATGCCGTTCTAGAACAAGGTGAGTTTCTAACAGTCAGCTCGTTAGGTTTTGTTGACAAAGCACACCAACAAAACAATTAGTGTTGTAACAGTACAATAACAAAGCTGTCAATGTCACAGAGTAAATGATTTCAAGCTGCAATCCACCAGCCCCTGATCAACATCATTTGAATATCTTTGCTGCGTTTGCCTTTTTGGCCAACTTGTGCTGATACTGTTCTGTCAGGTCAGAGCTACATGTCTCTCCAGAGAATATTTTCACATCTGAGAAACAGCATTTCCCTTTGTCTTCGATCATAACTGCTGACTGATGTGGTAATACAGCAGTGTATTCCACATTTCTAAGAGGGATGATGTTGAGTCCAACAGTCCTAAAATACTTTCTTGGCAGAATCAGTTAGGATGTTTCAGACAGCCAGTGGAAAACTCAAACTGTTACAGGAAGACCGGAAAATCTGTTAATGACCGTCATGGCCACAATTTAAACTCAACCCCAACACAAGGATGTTATTGTTGGCACAGAAAAAAAGAGTATGTCTTAACAGATTATTGGACTTTAGCCTACTAGCTTGCATGCCTTCATAGTATTGCAGAAGCTGTTTTTAAGGCTACGTAATTTATTTCCTCACAGAGGGAGATAGTTATACTTAGAAACCTAACCTTTGAGTCAATGTAGCTAGAGTAAACCCTTTTCTTTCGATCTGATAAAGTCAATTAAAACTCTCTACCAAAGATAATACTTAGTAGGGTTGAGTTTCTTAGCTGCACCACTGAAGTGTAACTTTCCCATGAAAGAATATTTAACTTGCTGTCAAGACAAACAAGGCTTTGTGTGAAACTTCTTTCATCCTTTAATCAGAGAAAATATTTTACTTATCACCTTTTGACAGTCCTAACGGTCTGAAATTTTCTATACTGTAGCAAAACAAACTCTAATTTAATTTAGTAAAAATAGATCAGGCTTTATAGAGAAAATACATAATACAGCCCATGAGCAATAGGGTCAAGTACCGAAGCAGAAATAAACTCAAGACAAATCAGGGCTTCTTTCTATGCACTTGTTGGGCTTGCTAATGTTAGCATGTTTCTGTGAATGGAGGGCAACAGCAGTACAATAATGTCCATGAATTAAGAAGCACAGGACCCATTCACACGTCTCCCCCAGACCCTGAGAGAGACAGGGAAACTCGACAGGACACAATATCCCTGCAGGAGGTGCCGACCATACAAGGCTAGCCTGCAGAGGGCCGCCATAAATTAACCCCGTAGTGAGAGGAGGCTGTAGCCGGACAAACAGACGTGTCATTCCCTTAAGGCATGGTTAATCAGTTTTAGGGGAAAGGAGATGAAAGCCATAGAAGTTGGGAAGCTCCATTCTCTAAAGCAGTCAGATAGGTTTTACAATGTATAGCGAATTATGGATCATTATTGGGGGTTTTTTTTACTTTTGTATTTTTGGAGGGGGTGAGAATTCTTTTGAACTCACTCCGACTTCCCATAGAGGACTTTAGAGGAAGCCGCACAAAGGTGAAAACAAAGAGCAAGGCTCAAGCGAGGGCATTCTGCACTTGAAGGGCAACACTGGACTTCCAACTTTCCATGCTCTGCCAATAAACTGTGAGCATTCTCTCTACGCGTTGAGCGGTCAATGCCTGTTTTCAGCGCCACAATGTTGGCCACACAATAAGGGAAGCTTCAGGAAGTTGTGGAGCTCTATAAAAGAGAACGGCTCAGTGACTCACAATGCTGTCTCCGCAAACACCACTTAAATCACAACAAGACGAAGATTTCCTTTTTTGTTCGCTCCCCTCTCCGGCTCCTCTCATGCCTTGCTAAGTTCATAGTTCACTTCGTTCAAGGATTTCCTTTTTCCCAAATTCCACAGCCGTGCCAATTTGCTCCACCTGACCAGCATGCCAATCAAGCCATCCATTTGCACTGGTTGAGGGATAATGGTGCTGTCCTCCACTGAATGATCCAATGAGTCAAAACATGAAACTTCTTCACAATTCATTCCCAGTTCCTCCTCCTTGCCCCAGCAGAATGCAATCTGACTGCAGGAATTAACTCTTCACAAGACCCGATATCTAGCAGCAATCCATCCGACAAGCCACTCTGAGAACACATCAACTTGAAAGGCTCTGTCCTTCCTCATGTGTCCTCCTTTCTTCCTCAGTTTCAACTGATGATGGGAAAAAAACGCCTTCGGAAACAGCTGGAGCAGCACGTTGTTCCACTCAAACGCAAAGATCTATGATCAAAGCTAGAGTTCAGTGGAGACGCTGAGCTGAGGACTAGCGAGATCTCTATGAGACAGACAGACTGTATGCGGATATGTCATTATTGGCCTAAACTTAATTACAGTGCTGTATAAATAGAGATTAAGAACGCTGATAGACTTGACAGTGTCCATCCACCGCCCCTATCCTCCCCCTTGCATCTAGCGCCATCACCCCATTTCAGTGTCAAAGGCAGCTCATCTATTATTCACCAAGACACCTAAGAGAAACGAGGGAATGAGTTTGACTTTTCATCATTACACATTCCAGATGTGAGGGAATCCTAAAAGAAAGACGGTAACCCAGGTCATCCTCTTAAGCGTCTTGAGTAGACTCAGATCCGAATGTGCTATTACAACTCTGGGATCTAAACCATGCCAGTGACAGTCTAAAAGAAAGCAGGATATTACAGATTTGAAGCCACAGGCAACTTCTGAAGACCCCTTGAGACCCTCGGTGTGAGAAAGCTTGGTAAACGAGTCTTCAAAAGAGTTTTCCATCAAAACAATGTAGAGCAGGTCTGCAGCTCCTCCCATACTCTCACTCTTTGATGCAAGCATAAGCCTTGCTTGAAGGGGCTGCTATACTGAGATCATACTGTGGAGCTAAACAATATACAGACAAACAATACAAACTCAGTGGAGATTAGATATGCATCGGTTCTCTGGCATGACATGGCCACAGAAATATGCCATTGAAACAAGAGTAGGCTCTTATCAATGAATGGACCTTGTTGTCATGCAACAAAGCTTACTGCACTACTCATCTGAAATCTCGGTAAATTATCACAGGACAGGAGAAGATAAAAGGCGAGGGAAGATAAAAGATTGTCTCATTGACAAGAACTGATCCAGTGCCCCGAGCACAGGATAATGTCGGGCTTCTGTTCCACAGCGAGACATACAATTGTTTTTCTTACTCCCTGCTGCACATTTCTATCAAAGCCCGTAAAATCTGCTCCTTACATGTCTGGGATAACCTTTTCTTCATTGTTTTCCGGTCTAACGTTGCCTTGTTCAAGTGAAAGATAACACATAGCACCATGAAAGCTCTAGCCCAGATTCCCTGAAGGCACCCTTATTGGAGAGGAAATTGAAATGTCTGCATGACTCATAAAATGTTTTCAGGGAACAACCAAGGCCTGATGGCACTTTTCAATGTTTTTTTTTTTTTGTTGTTTTGTTTTGCAGGCACTGCTTTGAGCGCCCTCCCCCAGGTTCTGATTTCTATGCTCTTCCTTTGCCTTGGGGGGCCTTGCAACGAAGGGCCTACGCTTGCCCAGCCTGAAGAGTGATGTCCATAGCACCTGCTGGTTCTTCAAGCAACTCTGTCCACAAAAAAATCAGGACAAGCCGCTCACCCTCAGCTCTAAGTGGAATTGGGGGCAGGGAAGGGGGGTGGGGGGTATTGAGCCCGAGCTACCAGATTCTATTTCTCTGTCTCTCTCTTTCTCTCTCTCTCACTCCCTCACTACTTATCTATCTTCTCCCAAGTGTTTCTCCCCCCCCCCCTATCATTTGCTTAATAGAGCCCAATCACAGCCATCTCCCTGAGTGTCTCACACACTTTGCATGACATGTGGTGGAGAGGGAGCCCGGTCAAAACAATCTGAGTCTTAAAGCATCTGTCACTTCTCCATGGTGTGGTATTCCCATCTCTCAGATCCAAGGTTATTGCAGCCGCTAATTCCATTGCTGTGTAGCTACTTCTAGCTTTTACTAGTGGGAGAGGGTGCTGATCATGTGGAAAGGCAGTGGCAGTTTTCAAAAAGTTGACAGCATCAGCTAATATTCAGTTCGCTCATGATACTATTACCTGTCTGCTGCAAAAATGAATCCAAGGTTTTCCTTTTCAAATGGAACAGCATTACATTTTTAATGACATTATCACCATCGCTTAATTACCATTGTTAATGGTGCTTTTTGTACTTCCTGATTACAGTACGTCCACATGTGAAGTAAAGTAGAATTGGACTGAAAAAGAGAGCACATATTGTCAAAACTATCTGCTTTAAGTGACAGAATCATTCCTTCATTTAGGGGAATCTTTAATCCAAAGCTATTTTGGTGTTTCTGAACTCATTAACACCTTGGGGTTTAACGATACGCTCAAGGTTACTGTCACAGTGTCCCACCTTGGATGAGTCCTTTGACCCCAGTTCCCAATCCCATTCCCAATCCCAATCCTGTCCCCAATCCCCCAGCCTTCTCACCACACTGCTGCTCTGCGCAGCTGCTCTACACGACTGTTAACTGGCAGGGGCAGTCTGCTCCAACGACAGGCCGCCTTGCCTTTTAATGAAGTGCCAAATAATAACCTTCTCCACAATGCTGCCAGGAATGAAAGAACGAAAGGAAGGGAGAAATGAGAAACACATTACCTCTTGTTTGAAGTCTTGATACACTGACACATTATGCATTATAAATTTCTGCAAAAGAGAAACAAATCCCATGTAAGACAAAGGTAGCGAGGAGGACAGTTAAATTAGACCAAAAACAGTTTGAGAAGCAAACATCTGTCAGCTCAGTAAATATGCCACCATGTTCAGCCTACCACTAGTGCTCTAGTCGTCTTACTGTTTAGCATAAGGCTGGTTCGACCCTTTGACCGAGATCTTTCACTGACGGAATGCTATGCCTTTCCATCATACTGGAATATATTACTGTTTATGTTTTTGTTTTTTTCTAAGTTTAATTAGTAGTTTTATTTCTTTTTTTCTCAGGGTGCTGTGATAGAAGCCTGTACCAGAGCAGTCTATTTTGCGCATTTATTTAACAATAAACACGAAACATACAGTACATTTATAGCTTATATAAGCATATTTTCATATACTGTATCTTTACTCTCCCTCTATGTATACACCAATATAGCCATGTATCCAGATTCAGTCCTTGCTAGTCATGACTCGATCCCTGTGTTGGGTACAGTTGCCTTCCTAGCCTGCCCTTACACAGCACAGGTGGTCGTGGCTTTGATCATTACGCTCATTAAATCCCATGGTTAATCTTTCTCAGATGGATCTCCCCAAGGCTGGCTGGGGCCACTTACAGTCTGAGCTCATTGTCAAATTGGCTTAGATTGAAACCACACCCTTCCCCCTTTTCCAACCCCCGAACCCCTGCTGATTTCAGTGTGTAACCATGTAACATATTAGAACTGATACCTGTAGAGCAGCCGCCATCCAATCTCCGGTTTTGTATTAGGTGTGTGGAGCAATATCCAACACTTGTTTTCAGTGGGCCTTTAAGTGAAAATCTGATTTCAACTACAGCACATTCCACCACGACCCAATCAGCAAACACCCTTATTCAAATCAGTTTTGACCAAATAAGCAACTGGCGGGTTAACCTAGATTTCCAATATCTTTTCCCTCTTGCCATGTCTCATGCAAATATTATAATAAAATGCAGAGTCTTCTCAGTCCCAGCATGAGAAGCTTTTATTAAGAGAGCATCTAAAATCACAGTGGTAATCCACCCAGCCAAGCTCACCTTGATTAAAAATGTATTAAATCCTAGGGCACTGTGAAGAGTAATAATTTCAGTTCCACCATTATTATTTCATACCCTCTCAGACAGAGATGTAGATTTCATTAATGCTCCTCGGGAATGAGACAGCTTTGCTCAGGGTGTCTCATGTATTATTGGGGAAGATAGTAGGAGGATATGAGCTGGGGATGGAAGTTCTGAGCTGCAGGAGTTGGGATGCTGGAGTCGGCTGGGTCATGACAAGGGGTTCAAATCAATATTTCCCCCATCTCAGAAGTTATTGTTAGGGAGCCGAGCAACGTCTGTATCCGCACTGTTCTTCATGAATGTATCCTCACCATCTGCACCAGCCATGCTGCCCTTTCAGAGACCAGAGCAAACCAATGTTTATGTAGAGTACCATTTGAATCTTGGTCTGGTTATCGGTCGAATCCAAAAAACAAAGCCAAATATCCCATGATCCAAAGCCTCCAATATCAACTAGTCCCAACAATAGACGTGGCTTTGCTCCAAGACTTCTCTGTATGGGTTCGCAAGGCTGCACTTTTGCAATTCCATTATGCTGCTGGAAAAATAAACCCTGAAAACAAGTCTCTTGGTATGGAATGGTTTTCCAGTGTATTGTGACAATTTTTTTGTCTGATTCTTGTCTAGCTGGTTGTCCAAAGCTTACTTTTTGAATACAGTGTGAAAAGCTGTATCTTTTGTGGATGTAACAAAATAGAAAAGTAGTCTGCAGCACAATATGTCGTGGACACGTGAAAGCTTTCAGGCATTCTTTTCTTGTAGATCACAGCCCACAGCCCTCCCCTGCACATCAGGTTAATGGGCCTTGTGGTGTGGAAGGACAAGCACGTCCAGGCTCAAACTGAAATGGTAAACCAATACATTATGCTCGGGGAGCAAAACCATTTTCCTTAATGGTCTTTTCCAGCAAGGCTTACACAAGAGAAACGATTCCTATCCTCTCATTGTTTCCTCTCCAGTTCCTCTTCTCTGTGACCATCACAAGGCCTGAGTAATGTTCCTATGCACTTGTTAGCATGTTTTCCTGGTAGAAAATGTTTGTTCTGAGAACTTACCCCTTTGTGTTTAGTTTTTTTTTTTTTTCTTTTTTTTTTGTCCAAATGCATTTGGCTGGGAGTGTGTAAGGAGTGGGGATGAGCAGAGAGATGGATTTGTGTTACTGGTGGAGACGAGAATAAGCTAGCAGCTGGTTAGTGTGCAGATAGCAGGTTATAAAATATTAGCTTAGCCACTGGTCGCTGTTTCCCACTAGCTGTAGACAGTAACACCCCCAAAAAAATCACTGAAAACCACAAGGTTCTTAATTTTTGATATTACTGTCGTAGCCTACTATTCTCTCAGTTCTCTGCCAGATAAAATTCCTTTCAAAATAAACACGAACCAAAAAAAAAAAATCACTCATTGAGGACACAGAAAAAGAGTTGGCATGCAACACATTCCATGATTTACCTTGTGAATCTCTAAGCCCATCATACTGTATCATGTCGGCCTTCAGAGTGGGTGTCTGCAGGATCAAGTGGCTGATATTCAATCCAATGCATTCACACATTTCCACCGGCCGGGCAATCCAAAGGATAACTAGATTTTATCTCCCGTGGGAAATGAGTATGATCTGTCATTATCTTGCAGCCTCAAAATGAGACTTCCCATACCCAGAATAG
Organism: Centroberyx gerrardi; assembly: GCF_048128805.1. NCBI lineage: Eukaryota > Metazoa > Chordata > Actinopteri > Beryciformes > Berycidae > Centroberyx > Centroberyx gerrardi. The sequence goes on from NC_136012.1 coordinate 18,818,001, forward strand.
AACAGGCCCCTCCTCCCTTGATTGCGACACATTCTCCACCTATATAACCACTGTGTCCAACATCAATACCCTTCAGAACAGATTGAGGAGAATTGCAGTCTGTAGGCTTACACGCCATTGCAACAGTGTTATAGGTCTCAAGCAGAAACCATTTGAAAGACAATGTATTACTCCTGAAACTCTTATATTCTGTTTATGGTGTGTGCTCATATTACTCACCAGGCCAAATGTACAGTCCCTGTCTCTGTTTTGATGTTGAACTGGGCAAAAATAAATGAAATAAATAAATAAATAAATAAAACAAGTGTATCAGAAATGGTTGAAATACTGTGTACATATTTGAACTTTTGGTTTCTAATTTATAAAAGATAAGCTTTAGCTCTTGGAGTACTTATTTTATTTTTTCCTTTCATGCGTAGCTTTGTGTTTTTATTTTCTATTTCTGTAAAGTGTGTAAATATATCTTTATGATAATAAGTAATATTAAAAATCTTATTTTAAGAAAACATTGTGTCGTGTCATTTTTTTTGTTGTAAATCTACATTCTAGCCATAGCAGTCATTATCAAGATACTGAATAACAGATGCAAGTTAATACATAACTGTTATAAGAGAAAGAAATGTAAGGTTGAGATTCAGGGATACTGCACTTGGAGAGGCATTTGTCAGTGGAGTGACGCAGCCTAGTAACATCAACAAGCTGGCTCACTATTGTTCGATTCAAATTGGGTCTAATCAGAAAAAAAAATAAGCCCCCTCATCAGTAGAGGTGCTCAGCTACAGAGGCTTTGCTGACAGGTTCTCTTTTTTCTGATTATTTTGGTTATGGCAAATTCGAGCCAGCCCAGTTATTAGCATTTGCGTCACTGAACCTGTCCTGCAACTCTGCTCTATAGGGGAGAGACAGACATGTTTCCCCAAGAGCTCTGCCATGGCCAGTGTCATATAGCTTCAGCTGAATGATGTATAAAAATTCAGTCACTGCAGTATATGCACATACCTTTGGAAATGTAAATCAACCCCTTGCCCATCAAGCAACACCTCACCAGTGACAGGCAGCCTACCCAGAGCTTATAGTGCATACTAAGCATGCTGCACATTAATGCATCGCAGCTGCTGAGCATGCATGGAGACTATGGATAACTCCAACTGTACTGAGATGTAGCAATCATACAAGTTATTACCACATACAGAGGTGACTCCCCCAATCTCAACTGTGGCATAATCAGAAAAGGATTCAGCAAAAGCAAAAAGGTTGATGCACTGTGTCCAAATAATATTTCTCTTCCTGAAAGGTTTTGCATTTTGAACACTAACAGTTGGTTTAAACCTGCCTTTGGAAGATGAAAACATCACAAACAGCTTTAAGACCAGCACCATCAACAATTCTTTGTTTTATTAGTCATTTGATTAAATATCTGTGCATTCTTGATATTGAAAACACTGTGTTTAGCATTATGTTTAACATTAGAAATGGTATATATGATATTTATAGTAGATTTTTATGAAAACACTGAAGATTTTATGGAATTTGGACTAAAAATGAGATATTTGATGACATCAAGCAGACTATTTTCTCATGCAAAATAAACACTCTTTATTTTATCTAAAAGGAAAGACTAAATGAGGCAATGAGGTGAAATGGGAGCCACTCTTCCTCCCAGGCCCCCATTGGGACCACTCAGGGAAGTGTCTGGTTAGCACGCAGAGCCGACACAGCATGATAGACAGGAGGTGCACCCCTGAGCCAGAGCACCCCCAAAAGACGCCCAAGGTTATATCATCAAGCCTGGGTCAGCTGTATAATTGGGCTAGGGGTCACCGGGACAATATGGAGCGTGACAATGAGGCTATAGAGTTACAGTGCGGAGCGGGGCAGCGAGGGGCATTACTGCGAGGCCAGACGTCCCTTTAAAGAGTTCAAGGTCCGTCTGTAAAGAGTAGCTCCAGCCCTGTTCACTGTCACTGCTGGAATGTGTGTCACTGCCTCCCAGCCACCAGTGCGCTGCTGGGAGAGCGGGGATGGGTGAAGGAGAAGTTGAGTACATTGAGTTTGTTGTGAGAAAAAAAAAAAAAAGGCTGAGAAGATGATGAGCGAGGCACGGCGGGTAATGAGTGTCAGACACAGTCGCTAACTCTCCTGTGGTTCTTTTAATTATTGACAATCTCCCCACAGCTAGAGAGGGAGAGAGGAAAGGAAAGCAGAGGGATTTACAGAGGGGAAGTATGTGGGGTTCTGCGCCTTCTGTAGCTCGATGTATACCGAGAAACAGACTGCAGGATTAACATCTGGACTGCTCTTGGCACCGAGTCCTAGAATCAACTCCTGCCACATCATAAAAACCTTTACTGCAGTTGGCTGTCCCACAATACCACCAACAAAGCCCACAGAACCGCTGACAAACCGACAGTGATGGATATTACCCAGTTCATTGCTGTCTTCCAACCACCTGGACTCCTTGAACTCCAATTATGTGTGCACCATGTGATTGCAAATTAAGCACACGTGTAACAAGCAGGTGTTGCAAAAGTTTTGATTGCATCTTTATTATTTGTGTGCATGTACTTCTGTATCGATGTGGACGTAAGTAAATGATTCAAGTGTGTGTGTGTGTGTGTGTGCGCATGTCTGCATCTGCTCCCGAGGCGAAGGCAAAACACTCCTGACTGCAAACAGAGCCTGGAGCCAGGTAAGAGGGAGGAACAACAGTCTGTGTAATGCACCTCAGCTGTGTTAACACCAGCAGCTCTGCAGTGGCGACGGATCACTGGAGTGGTCGTAAAAACAAAGCCAGCACAAACACAGGACAGGGGGGGTTTGGGAGGGGGGTTTGAGGGGGTTGAGGGTCTGGTAGTGAAAGGGTAAACTGGGGGACGAGGGGGGGGCGGAGACAGAGGAACTCCTGGCTCCATCAGCTGTCAAGATACAGTTTCCCACCGGGTGTTGTTTCGGATGTGCTTATCAATGTATCATCCAGCGTAATTTTGAAGTCAGCATCCTCTTTTAAAGCGCTCCTGCGAGAACATGACGATGGTGTCGAGTGATTTTTGAACCTTTCCCTGAACTCGTTACACTTGTCAATGAGCCAAGAGTTCCTCCAGGATTATTCCGTACACTGTACAGCTTAGCCACATTAGCCTTAGCTCGCGGGCCAGGAACAAAGCGAGTGCACCGGCCCGTGGGCTAATATAATCAGGGTCATAACTTTCCCATCATTAGAATGTTACACATTGATGATGGATGGAGTTGGGACACAAAAATTAACCTTCCTTAAGCCCTCTTCATAATAAAGTCTTTGGGCCAAGAGGACACTTCCTTTCCGCTGCTGGCACCGCTCTCCCTGCCACTCCTTCCTGGTTGTGGTTACACGAGCGTGGAGGAGTGTTGTCCATGGAGAAGCCTGGGATTATGGGACGGATAACACACGCTACGCTGAAATGTTTTACGGTCACATTTGAGGTGGTAAACAAGAAACCCTCAGAGGATTATGTGACATTGCATGACTGCGCAAGGGCCCTCCTGCTGTGCTGTCATGTTACAAAGAGCCAAACACTTTTTATTGTGCACAGACTGTTTTTTACAGGAATGTTTTCTGTTGTTGTTTGGACGCTTGTAACATTAGCACTTCCTCACGTTTTCCAGTGGGTTATTTTTAACAAGATAACATGTAAACAGCTTCACACAAAATTCTGAAGTGCCCGTTTGTCCTTGAGGTTTTTCCTCGATAGGCCGCACTATCTTTAACCGCACAACAGAGTGTAGGCTTCACATGTATGAAGCCAGGAAGTGAGAGAGCAGATCACAAGGGTTTCACCCAAAACGACATGGTTATCAGCTGCGTGCATGGCACAGATTATCTGATAGTCCGACAATAGCACATCCTGGGCTTTAGAGAGACCGTTGATGAGTTCCACTCAAGGTCACGCCAGTAAAGCCCTCTCCCCCTTCCTCTCTCCCCTAACCCCAAAGCATTTAAAGAAACAATTTGCTGCTGATCAGGGGAACCTTGCAGTGTTATTATCTTGTTAGGGCCAGTTAAGAGGCCGTGTCTCTGAGGGCTGAGCCGACCCTGTCAGGAAGGCTTCCCTTTGGTCCGCGGGCTGCCATGCGACCAGGGAGGCATTAACAGTCCAAACCCATTCGCCACAGACACACACAAATAGAGACAAACGCACACACACGCACACAAACATGCACACACACACACATTCACAGTGTAAGACAGCATCATGAGTCACTTCACTACCCTCGGGGTATTTTCCTGATCTGTCAAGTGGCAAAATCCTCCCCTTTCTCTGCTCAATGGGATTGATGCATGTTTTTGTGTGGGCCTGTCGAAGTTTACAATATTTAGAGAGCTGTTCTACCAAAATTATAGAATGCAGTTGTCAGGGCATGACAGGCAGTGAAGGATGTTAATACAGCTTTGTGTTTCTCAGATTTCTTTTTTCCCCATTAAGATTGCAAAGTGACTTGAGGGGCAGATCTAATGGACCAATGTGGGTAGCTTCATGTTGAGAGAATGGATCATGTTGAGAGAAAAGCAGAAAAGTTACACACACATTACACCATTCACTCCCATTCTCCTGGGGTTTTGCAAGGGAGCGGTATTCTAAAACAAATCATACAACAATGATTCTGAAAACAGTGGCCACGTTATTACCGGATTTCTGCTCCACTTTAAATAGCAAAGAGAAAACATATAACAGATTGCAGTGGGACCAAGCCATTCAAACGAAAAGACAATGATGTCGTGACACACACTGACCTATAATTGCCAACAGCAGAGTGCTGAGGGGCAGTGATTGGCTGGCTCTTGGGGGCCTGTGGCCTTAGAAGATGAGAGCCATCATGCAATTGCACAAGATCAGCAAATCACTGTCAGATGCCCACTGGCTAGCCACTCCAACCCATCAGCATCAGAAGGTTTACAAAACACAATGAAAGAAAAATGACTGGGTTACAGTACACATTGGAGAACCCTATAGGCGCATGTCAACAAACTATACAATAGTCTAAGGGAGAGAGAGAGCAAGAGGGAGAGAGAGGATTTTTATCTCGGGATAGTACTCTCCGATAATGACAACACCATGCAGAAGTCTCTTGAGTGCATTAGGTTACTTGGAAAGTAATAGGGCAAAAGAAATCTTGGCTTGTGAGCTTCATTCATCCAATAACACAGAAACAGGTTGGCTTTGTGGATACTACATCTCTCATAAATACATTAGTGTGGAGATAGAGACATCAGTTAGCGAAGGAGCATTTGGGCAATGTCCAGCCGTTTCTAATCTGCCAACACGGATTAGATGAACTCTATCTAAACCGTAATAGCAGATTTCCTTAAATCGCTGCCAAAACTCTACAGTTTAACAAGCTTTTGAAGATGTTCTAGAAAACCATTCCTATTAGCCCGTCAGGCAGTTTCTGATGTCTTAATGCAGGTCAGCTCCCAGACCTGCAGCTGCACAGACAGAGAAAGACAGAGAGGGAGAAGGGGGATGTGGAATAAACCCAGAATCAGCAGCTCTCCCTCTCCCTCCTTTCTTATCTGTTCGCGCAGCCAGTCGAGAAGCACACAGACACAGCACTCTCAGACACAGCCAAGCTTTCCTGGCATCTCTCCCCCCACTATGGAGAGATGAGTTTGTCCTCCCATCTACACCTCTGTGTGAAGCCCAACAGACATCAGGCAGCAGCAGCCACGAGCGCAGTCTTAATTGGCCAGCTGTCTGAGTGGTCAGAGCTACTAATTGCTTCAGAAATGGCAGACAGCAGTTTTTTCGACAGTGACTCAAAGCTGCATAGGAGCACGCATTAGAACTGTACACAAGAGTGCGAGCATGAGCCATATGCAAATACCAGAGAATTGTCCTTGCCCCTACATTCCCACTGGAGCGAATCTGCATTTTCCCCATTTCTCCTTCAGGACGTTAATTGATTAAAAATTCAGCATATGGTAATACAAAGCTTGAGAGTGTGGCTCGGCTTGCAGGCAATAGATGGAGTTGAGTCCCCGCAGTAAATCAAAGTGATGTCTTATCAACTAATTATCTCCTCTGAATTGTTTATCAAACACACACCCTGAAGACTTTCCTCCCCTCTTCTACTGTGTTTGTGTGTATTTCTGTAGTGTGCGTGCATAGTATCTGTGTATGTATGTGTGTGTGTGTGTGTGTCGGGGGGGCGTGGGTGTGTGTGCACATGGGTAAGCACGTGTGTATTTGTGTTAGTGGGTGACATCTCTGGTTAACATTTATGTAAGGCTGGTAAACACAGACATCAGCAATATACGGAGCGGACCGACCATGGGTGCCACAGGGAGACGAGTTGGGCGCGCTGCAGGGTGAAGACTGCAGACGAGAGCCAGCAGGTTAATGCTGAAAAGATAAAACTTACTGTTATGGACTTTTCAGAAACAGTTGCAGAGGGAAGGAATAGCCTCTGAGAAGTCATTAATACTGAGTGCGTTAGCAGTAGCTGCTAAGGGAACAGCAGATTATGTGTGCAGCATCAGCAAGGACTATGAACTCCAGCTGGTGCTCTCCATTAGGCAAGCCACCGCCAATATAAACAAACAAGTAAAAAAGCCATTTATTTTCATTGTATTAACTTATGTTTTTATTTATATGAATGCCTGATTTTCATGTAGTTTGCATTACTTATATTACTTGCTTACTTTTCCCCCACAAAAGGTAGTTGGATTCTAAGGCAGGCAGGCAGGGGAATTGGCAGAGAGGAACTGTTTATTTCTTAGGAAGCTTCCTGGAAAGAGTCATGACATTATGTACTAATCATAGGAAAAATATAGTAAGAATTCAATGGTAACCCAGAAAATAAAGCGTTACCAGCATGAGAAAATATAGCTGGGCACAACATATAACATATAATAATTTATGTAATTATTTATTAACAATTCTATCTATCTATCTATCTATCTATCTATCTATCTATCTATCTATCTATCTATCTATCTATCTATCAAGCATGTAATTTGTGATAAACTGCAAATCATTGAATGAAAGTCTGCTGCCCTACCAAGTGATCTAAATCGATATCTAAATAGATATCTATGTATCCCCTAAATTTTTGGGACCAACAGACCATCAGACCCTATACTGACCGACTGACAGAGTGACTTATACTAGCTGCTGGTTGCAGCTAAAAATGTGGGTAAACTGAGTTTCATCCTTGGCCCATGGGTGTCATGATGCACAGAACACCAAAATCCAGCCAGGATGTGTTCTTACATTTCCCAGAGACGATCTGCCCACTGCAGGTAAACAGCAGCAGCAAGCGCCAAGGCCGTCGTACAGGCGTGCGGTCAGGCTGCGGACCAACCAATCACAGCTCAGACAAACACGGCAGGGTAAGGCAGGGGGGAGGAGGGGGGTTATCCAGTGTACACAGACTGATAAGGATGATACTGGATTTGAATGATTTGGCATGACTCAGGTCTCAAAAGGTGACTGGGTGTAAAACACACAGTAACACATGAACAGTGAGGGAAACCACAAACTACACAAGAATAATCCAGGACTCCAGCTCTAACAATACAATTACAGAATTATCAAGAGGGTATGTATGTACTCTTTCCTGCTGCACCTGGATATCATACTGTATATTAATATTCAAGACGGTTACAGTGAGGTAATTTCAAACACTAATTGGATCAAGACTCCTCAAATTTAAATGCAGAGCTGTTCAATTCAATTGTCTCAGTGACCGTGATGAGAAACACAACATTTTGACCATTTAAAGCCCAGACGTTCCTTGTAGCTCAGGAGAGTCGGGCCACACGAGGCCGTCTCTTCAACAGCTACTCCGCTCATGTAAACATGACCTCTGCTAGACTAACAACAGCCTGAAAAATTTCAAACGTAATCTCATTCCAGGGGGACGCCCTATAAAACCAGAGCAGACACTTTGAAAATCCCCCAAGTATGCGTGCCTCAAAAACAAGGCTCAGCAGCGATAGAGGAAAAACTCAGTGCCACATTCTGAACTTTGGTTTAGAGATAAATCACGGGTGACGTCTGCGTGGCTCAGCGGGCTGAGGCGCATACCATGTGTTCCTGTCATCATGGGTTCAAATCCAGATCGCGACCTTTGCTAGATGTCATCCTCTTCCTTTCCATATTTCCTGTCACGTTCCACCATGTGCTATCTAATAAGGCAGAACTTTCTTAATGGATAATACTGGTGTTTTTTTTTTTACATTTATGCTGCCAAGATATGCTGGAGATAACAAAGATCGTTTTCCTAGAAGCCATTTGCTGCCATTCATTTTTATACAGTATGAAAAACAACTTCCACAGACTTGAAAATTGCCTGAGCTAGATAATCCATCACAGTAAACATGAAACTTTCATTTGGTTTTGTCATAGTTTCTGTTTAATCGTTATTTAAATTTGCCCGGATTGAGTGGACAGTAAGTAATTTCAAGTTGGGTTTGACACTATGAAGTTTATATTTTCAAAATGATGAAAAATTAGAAAATGTTAAAAAAAAAAAATAATTTAGTAAATATAACCTAGACATAAACAGAAGTAAATGGGCTGTAACTCTAAATTACACTGGTATTCTCCTGTTAAAAGAATAATGTATAAGGTGACTCTGCCACCTGCATAATAATAATAATAATAATATAAACTCAAGTTCCCAGCTGAAGGACAGTCTCCCTTAGCTGCTGCCCCATAGCTCTGTTAAAAAAAATATTTAGACACACTTTCACATTCCAGTAATTGCTCTTCCATTCAAAACCACATAGTAGAGTAGTAGTGGAATCGTGTGCGTGTGTGTGTGTGTGTTCTCAGTCTGATTCAGCATGAGTAGCTCTATAGTCATAGCGAACTAGAACTAGAACTAGGACTCACACTGTAGTGACCCCAACCACTGGCAGCTTCCCATAAGACATTTCGCCATGTGCCAACGACACAGCTCAAAAGGCAACCAAAGGAACACCAAAACAAACCTATGGCTCTTTGAATTCGACACGGTCTGCATCTCCTGAAAAACAACAGCTCTATGCCCAACCGGGATATCTAACACATTATTATTCCATTGGATACACTTCATTTACAGTCTAGGAAAAATACGAAAACTCAAGCCAACCACAGCTAAGACTTTGATTGAAGATAGAGATCAGCTATTCATGGTGCCGACTGTGGCTTTAACCAACCAGTCATTCTCAACCTATTACGCATAATGGTCAATTCTAACTTGTCTAAATGCATTTTAAATAGCAGACACTTGCCCTTTTTTCCCCATAATGTTGCAACTGATTTTAGGGTTAGAAAACTACTTCATGTATTGAAGTTGTATTCAGTTTTCAGACTCTTGTGCCTTTGATGAAGGGAGTCACTATATAATACAATTCATCTACTATTGGTCGGAAAAGCCTTTTTTTCTGCCACTCTGCCCAGCAAAGGCAAACAGCAGTAACTACTTTATGTGTGTTTTGAAAGCCAAAGGTCTTGACAATGGTTTAAATTTAGTAGTTATATAAATAAATGCTGTTACACCATATACAGTCCACTTGTGTAACAGCAATACTTTTTTCAGGACAGGAGATACATTTTGAAGTTTCCTCATTTTCACTACTCACACAGTTAATGTTGTTTGGTTTTGTAGGACAGTGTTGCCATTAATCTTTTTTTTTTTAAAAACAACTGTTAAAATGAGGCCACTGCATGCATTTCAGTCACCCTGAAGACCTTCTAGTCTCAGCATGGCTGGACTGCTCCTTCTACACTGAATGTTTAGAGATTCTGTCAACATAAAGCATAATTGCTCCTCTGTGTAATGGAAAGCATGCAGTGGGAATGTGAAACACGTTCAGAAGTGTGGACGGCTGGTGGATGCCATGTTACAACTGATCCCTGAAACTTATTTTTATACAACTACACAGTTCCAAGATGAGGGAAAGGCAGAAACCGGAGTAACGCACATCACACGGTGTTACATAAAGTTCCTCTTGGAAAAGAAAAATGTCATGCCCTCTTACTTCCAGGTCACTGGATGAAAAGATGACAAGATAGAGGGATGTCATGTGCCGTGTATCTGCTTGAATTTTGTGAAGGTGGATGAACAGCACATTATGTACAGTACCTGCTGCCAGTGCATGCCATCTGATTTCACCCATGCTCACATCACACATGTTGTGCAACACTGTGCATAAGACATAGAGTGTATAAATGTGGAACCTAATGCTCTCGTTATCACATATAGCTCTCTCGGCCCATTAAACAGCAATGTGGACATGCACACAATCTGGGACTCTTCTTATGTATAATAAACTGCACCCTTGTATATTCCCACAAGATCTTCCCTCGAACGGGCAGGCAGATGTTTATGCAGTTGCCATGGTAAGGGGAAGGGGTGTCCTTTAGCGAGGGAGCAACAGAGGTGTCACACAATCCACGTCACCCTTCCTGGAGAATCAGACAGCTCCGGTTGTGTCAACTGCTGAAATTACCATCCTCGCTCTCAACAGGGCGAGTGTACACAGTTGGGAACGAGGACACATATTGCAATAAATCCAGACAGAATTTGTTTTTACATACATTGCCATTCCACCCTGAAACAAATATGGAGTTATTGATAGCTACTGTACTCAATGAAAGATAAATATTCCCACAAATGTGGACTGGGTCCCACTATAACAAATATGGTATGAATTCAGTATTTTAGGTCCTGTGTATTATTGCTTGCATGTTAAGGTTGCTGCCTCTGCAAGGTATTGTATTTCCTCCAAGGTTAGGCTAACATAATATACACCACAAAATATACTTTCTCATCGAAATAAGCATAAACAGATAAACTTGGACCATGGGGAGGGAAATGGATGGAATTTCCCCTATTTCTAAAGTTAGGAACGCCTGGGATATATCCTTTAAAATTCACCAGGACATTGTGTGGCCATACTGAAAGATTCTCTGCAATTGGTCTAATTATCAATTAACAGTGTTATTCTTCTCTGCTCACATCAGTCAGGCAGAACATATGGCAAGTGTTTGTGTATATGCAGGATATTTTGACTCGCTAGTAAAATGCTGATTTTAGTTCTACCATGCGCAAGTAATTTCCTATAAAAGTTGCAATGCATCCATCTTTATAGTCCATTCCATGGGACAACAATATATTTTTAGATACTCACATGAAAACCATTAAAAACATTTAAAATCTACTCTATAATGTTACTATCATGCTGAAGGCACTTGGCAGGAATAAAAGGAAATGTGCACCTTTGACGTGCTGTGCTTAGAGTAGGCCAATAAAACTTGGGACTTCAACTCTGAAGTCTTTATTTGAGGTGCAGATTTGGCGCTCTCTCTGGCCCCCTCTCCAAACATTTGTCTTCATCTTCAGGATGGCTGCTGGCTCTGGCCTTGCCGCCAGCTCCTCACTGCTTGTTTGATGATTAAATACGTTTTGATTTGCCGGGCCATGTTGTAAACTTCCTGTGTGGTTGCACCTTCAGGTCTATGTTCCACGCCACCGCTCCCCAAAGGACTTGTGTGAACGCCATTATTATCCCTGCAAATTAGCCCGGTTAACCCACCCCTGCTCCAGCTCACTCTTTCTTAACCCCTCATTTTTCACTGTGTCTGGACTCTGGACAGAGGGATTGGTGGGCCCCCTCCCCACCGTCACCGTCCACCCCTGTCCCGGCAGATCCTAACCCCTGTGAATATTAAACAGCAGAGACTGCAGGAATGCCTCAGCTAAATTGGCAGCAGATGTTGTTGGGGGATTCGGTTGAGAAGTGTTTTGTCTGCAAACTGAGCTGTAAAACATCGCAGGCCTGACAAGTCCTCTGGTGAGCCTCTAAGGTGAAACAGCACAAGGGCAATAAGGCCCTGTAGTAGCTCTACTGAGGCTCACTGGTGGCTGAACACTCAACCATCCATTTAATGGTCACTTATGAAGGGTTTCGGGAGACAAGCTGAGCAAAGAGTCTACTTAAAGTTGGACTACAATAAGGATTGAGTCCATATAGAGTGGTTGAGCTGGCCCCCCATTGTAAGGAATGGAGTAGAGAATTCCAAGATTAAATTGGTGGCTAACCTTCTTAAGACAACAAAGTAATCTCAATTTGCTCCATATGTTGGGGTCTTTTATGTGACACTTAAAGGTTTTATCCAAATAACAAAAGACATGTAGATTTTGATTACATACTGCAGTCTACAAGTCTTTTGTCAATTTACACGCAGATTACATTTGGATGTAATGCATGTAAAATAGAATAATAAAAAAAAAAATACATGGGAAATGGAAAATTGAAGTTACCTGCTGGTCATGTCAGTGTTGAGAGGAAGCAGGCCTAGATGTCTGGGTGTCTGGGACAAGATGAATGACTGGTGCACAAAGAAAATGATTTCGTAGTTTGTTCCAAATTCTAAACCAGCCATAGCTCCAGGCCATGACTGCCGACATAAACTGTGACACATGTGATTTCTTACTCCCAGCCCAAATTATGATAGTTTGGACTACTGGTGCTCTGGTTCCAAGTCCTCAGAGGCACAGGAAGAGGAATTGGTTATGAGCTCAAATAAGTCAATGAATGGTAAAAAAAAAAAAAAAAGAAAAATCCTTTCAGTACCTGTGGAATTTCAGAAGCATAACAAAGCATTTACAAACCCTAAATAAGACATTTTGAATGACTTAATAAACCACTAATAAGATCAATTTGCACAGTGTAAATGCTGGAACAGGGGGTTACACCACATTATGTCAAATTGAAAACAGTCCTGATGGGTCAATGGGGTAAAGCAGATAGTGTACCACTTGTGATGTTCTGGGTTCCTCTCTTTCTTCCATCTTTCCTGATACTCTCTCTATATACAGTCTAATTTAATCCAGTCCAATTTAATATATATGATATGAAATCACAGTACATTATTACAAACAATTTATCAACACAGAAATTCCATAAAAAATAGTAATTTTAAGTGCCAGGAGGGAGGACCTCTTGCAGCAACTATGTAATATGAAATCATTTTTAAAACCTAAAGTGATAAGAGACCCATTACTACGAAGAGATAAGTTCCTATATCTAGGGTAAGTGCAGGGAGCAGCCCATTCACTGACAAGGTGAGGCTTAACGTGAGGACTAAACTCAAGGGTGGCCATGATCCACGCAGGCCATCTGCCAAGAATCCAATACTGCAAATGGTTGGATCTGTGTAAGCCCTGGGCTGACAATAAAGTCACTACGCTTAAAAAGATGCTAACATCCATTAATGAGTATGAAAGCCACTGCAGCAGAATACAAATCCAGGCTGTTTTCTAGTGCTCCCTGTAGCCAAGACTTTTATCCGCTTCCATCAATTACACCCTGTGAAGTTGATTAATTGAACACTTAGGGACAAAAGGGAAACTTTTATCAACTTTGGCCGAGACTCACCCGCTGTGTGGAGTTTGGGGAAATCAACAGAGACTGAAAAGGCTGCTTTGCTTTATCTCCTGATTAAAAAGACAAGACTGGATTGAAGTATTTGCCAAGAAATAAAGGTATCAAAAATTCACAGCAAACGACGTAAGATGAAGGATATGTAGTAAGTTTCATGTCGGCGGTGTTTGCCACCTGCTGTGGGACGGACATGTGGGGAGTGTGGGGTAAATTTGGGGTCACGGCTGTCAGCAGTCTCTCAGTTATACATGCCAAGTGGGACTGCAGATATGAGGAGGCCAAAAACTACACCGATGACATGATGGGGGACCCTGGGGTTACATAGTCACACTACCACCGTCCTCATTATTCATTACTCATAGCATGGCATATAAACACAGTGTGAAAGAGCTGAGCGTGCATGTGCGTGTGCGTGTGTGTAAACATTCCCTTTAGAAGGCAATGCTGGAAATGTAGTTTTTTTCTCAGGACTCCTGGCCCGATGTAAGTGTGATGTCCCGTCTCTCCCACAGTGGAAGCCTGTCTGTGACCCCTATAAAAAGAGAGGGATGCCCACTTCCTGCTACCCTCGGGCGTGCCAGTCCCGTCTCGAGGGAGAGGGGCCCCATAATTTATTTGTTCCCCTCTTGTTAAGGAAATACTTTCTCAATAGCTCTCTCCCCTTTGTATATTTTTACAGTTCTTATTTTTTTCCTCGATTCAACCCCGTTTTCTTTTATTTATTTGCTTTCCAAACACCAGCTTGGTCCCTTTACTTCCACACCGCCTGGAAGAAACTTTAAAAAATTACTTTTCTCCATGCTGAGGACAGTGTTTATTTGCCTGGGTGATCTAGAGGGGATAAGGGGATTTTGGGGATACCTATGTGCAGGTGACAGGTGAGCAGCTGAGTTATACAAGCTGACCTGGTTACCATTACCTCAGGCCTTAATCAAATTCCTCTGCTGCAGATTGAAGATATGTTAACTGATACGATGGGTTCAGATGTCATAATTCATCAGGCAAGGCCCTGCCACTCTTAATGTAAAGACATTCCTTCACCATGTGAAGTCAATGGGATGTTATGGCCACAGCATATGTTGTGTGAAATGGTTTGTGTCAGCACGAGCAAATCATGCTGAAACATTCAAACTTACACCATACGTTAGGGCTAAGGGGCAAAATCCTCAGTTTATTTCCAATGACTTCTCTGTTTGTTGGTGTTTGGTCAGTTCTTGCTGCTTTCTCAACCCCCCATCCACTGAACCCATCAAGGCCAAAGGGATGAAAAGGCCAAGCCACTCCCTGACCACTGACCCGTGACTCAGCTTTGAAACTCCCCGCCTTCAAATCAAATTGTCCGGCTTGAAGGAGCAGAGGTGCCGGAGTCTTGCCCCGGGCCACTCAAGTGTCACAGACAAGGTTTTAGGGGTTAACAGGCATTTTTCTCAGTTGTCAAGGCCTTGTGATGGGGGCAAAGGAATACAGAGAGGCACAGAGGTCTCCACACTCAAGAGTATTCAAAATACTTTTGTCCTAGAAAAGTAGCCTTAATCGATATGGCATCACCAACTTTCCAAAGACATACGCTAGTCAATTTGTGTCCGGGTTGGGTCTTTCTAAGAAGCCTTAAAAAGTCTTAATTTTGCTAACCAAATCCAGTGTATTTATGCTGATATTTGCTTGCTTGGTAGACATTCCACCATCTTTCCTCGAGAGACGAATTTAGAGAAACAGAGGAGGTAAAAGGGGGGAAATACAACTCTTAGGGCAAAACATTTGGCCTCCCTTCCTTAGAGACGAGAAAATGAGACAGATATTTTCGTATTAACCACAAAGCCAAGACAGAGCAGTCCCTTGAGATCAGGGGTGTTGGGGCGGTTTGTGGGGCTTTTTTTTATGTGAGAGGTATAGGATTGGAGGGCTGAGGGAATATACGTCTTCTGAGGACATGATTGAGCACTGCGACCCTGAGAAAACAGACAGAGCGGCTTCGTCCCGGGCCAGCCATGTTTCAGGTCGGGACAATTAAACAAGTCACCGAGGCCACCCAGCCCCAGCCCCTGCTCCAGACGCTGAACTCACTTATTACAGAGGCTAACTTCTCATCACCACAAGTTCACCGACTGTGGCTAATCTTATCTGATCTGTTATTAGCGGCATTTTTCATCTTTATGGCAGAGCTAACAAGCCTTTGAAATTGTTAATAGCTGGGAACATTCACATCTTAGGTTAAGCGTGAAGATGAATGAAAGAAGGATCACAGAACATAAATCATCCCGTTCTTTGCACAGTTTTAATAGTGAAGGGAAGCCCGATAAAAGCTAAATGTTCACAAAAGTCACACTGTTTGACGTGATCTCTCAAGCAAATGGTTTTATTCCATTTAAATTCAAAGTACATGCTGATGCTTGTGCAGAAGCGGGTGTCACCAACCAAAAATGTAAATGATTGCTAAGAATTTGTCATTATGCGAGCAGAACTGGATATTCATGTAAAACAATAAGGAAAGGAAAGAATTACCATGGAAAGAATTACCCAACACTTATTTCAAAACATGACAGCAAATTGCTCCATTGCTTTTTAAACCAAAAAAAAGAATTAATCACACAGGGTTTTTCTTTTGGAGCGATCCAGGTGCACAGTCTGTAAGAACTACAGAAAAACAACTTTATGAACCATTTGCAAACCAAACACACTGCACACATGACCAGCTTGGCTGCCAGTTGTGTGTAAAACCAACACACATGCATGACTGTAAAAGCTAAAACGGAGAGCGACCCGCCTTGACTGGGTTAGGAACATCTTATTGGGGAGTGAGAGCTGTCCATACGTTTGTCAACAGCGGAGAGGTCAAAGGTTAAGAGCTGGTAATCAGGCTGTGTTTGAGTGACGGATGAGGTGGTATCAGGAAGGGAACGATTCTACGGAGCCACACAGGCTTTCTGTATATGTGTGTGTGTATGTGTGTGTGTGTGTGTGTGTGTGTGTGTGTGTGTGTGTCTTGGTGCGTTTCTATGTGTCTGTGTGGGAAATGTTCAACAGAGAGGAGACAAAAACATTTATGGATCATATCAGTGAGCTAGTAGAGATAGAGACCACTTAAGGAAACATCCCTGCCTTGTAGATCACAGACACTGAATGGATACACACACTCATATCTGAAATGAATACACACCCGTAGTAGCACCATCCCCCACCCGATTTTAGACAGTTCCATCTTTCTTGTAGTTTGGGGGGTCATCTGCCAGCGGCCGGTTATCAACAGGCCAGCCTGGGCCTCCAGACGGCATTAATCTGTCATGATAAGTTTACATCTGTTCAAACTGCTGCGTGGTACCTTAAGCTTCTTCCTAGGGCTGATTGGGGTCTGGTTTTTTGGTGTTCCTCTTTGTCTATTTCTAATCCATGTGGGGGGCGTCTATCCACGCTCCAGCCAGCCAGTCTGGCTCTCCGGTCTCCTGTCACAGGTTGCACAGCCTCTCCTCCTCTTCCTCCATCAGACCCCTGAGAGAGAGAAGAAGATAAAACACAACTCACAGGTGGCCAAGGTGAAGCACTCACAATTATAGTCCAAGTTTAGTCAAAAGACAGTTGAAGACATATCACACTAAATGTTTCAACCCAGCACACTGCTGAATGGCTAATGTTGATTTCCCAATTCAATAAACACAGCCTGCAAATGATCATCAAACATTTCTCTGCATATTCCTCAACTTTGTACACTTAATGTGTTGTTTTTATGTCTGCATGCAACAGAGACCAACAGTCATCCACCGCTAAATCTTCACCTAGCTAGGGAGGATCTTAATTTCAGCTCAACTGCTTGTTGTCGTGTCATCTAGCATCATGAGCAGACCACACTCACAGCAGACTGAATTACAATGTAATAAGGCTCACATTAACACAAGCTCATTGGGGAGCAACAGCGGTGAGCATCTGCCCAAACTGCTCTGAGATTCTTCCACAGGCGATATGCCACTCGGTAATGGCAGTCTAGGGTCATTAGGGTCTGTTGTGCAGACAGTTTGCCACAGCACAGAGAGCATAAACAACCACCATTTTCATTTCTTATTCATGGTTTTAACCACGGATGACAACACATCCAGTAAATAAAGAAAGAGGGAAAAAAAGTTGGCACCGACTGTTTGCCTTTCCTGCGCCTTAAATGTCTTTGGGACAGTCTGTTGGGTAACGAGTGGGTTTTAAAACTGTGGCGAATCTGGAAATGTGTGTGTGTGTGTGGGGGGGCTGACATTAACAGGCTGGCGTAGAAAGGAGCTGGCGGTGGCCCAACACACAGCTCTGACAGTGTGAGGTCCTCCTTGCCCATTCTAATGAGGTATTGTGCGGGTCTGCCTCTTCCTGAGCTCAGGCCGGCAGCGGGGCCCCCTGGGGGTCAGATGCAGTCGGACGGGCGATGAAGGGGCTAATGCAGAAGCAGGGGGAAGTCCGAGGCAGGGGGCCGAGGGGGCTGAGGTGGCTGAAGTGCGTCACTCTACATACCAGGACGGCAGATGGTTAAGCGTCCTGAAGGAGGGCATGACATAAAATATCTTCAAGGTCACATACAGGAAACTGCATCACGTTCGGGAGCCGTTTCCTGTGACCCCATGATGTCAGCCCTTTGTTTACAGGAATATCTTATTATGGATATGGGGGATGTCCAGGTGACATTATATCAGATGCTTAGACAATACTAGACAAACATTTTCCAATACACAGGATCTTATGTAACTATTCCTTGTGCTATTCAGGGTGATGATGCCTATGTGGAAATGCAGCTCAGATGTTGGTGAGAGCCACATGTGCTCAGGTGTGTTTTGAGATTTGCTCATATGTAAAGAATGTCAAATGAAAATACATCAAGATAATTCGAATCTAATGAAATCATCCCATGATCATACTGTACTCCCCCCTTAAAAGTCTATGCTCCTTGGCAGGTTTTTAATAATGTGTGATACTTTATTGAACACTGTAGGGAAAGTCTCTTTTCATTTGACCCCCTACAGCAAGGATGGGCAATCAGAGGCATGAAGGCATGGAGGACCACTGTGCTCAAGTGCAGTATATGCATGAAAAATGAAAATGTACAAAATATGTTTTTTTTATTTATATAGCATATTTAGGCCCTAAATGGATGGGGTTTGACACACAGGACAATGCAATAACAGCCAGAAAGACATTCACAGCAAAGTATTACATGCATTTTTATGATCGACAACTTACCTGATCTGCATTGTCTTGAATCGGTAAACCTCAACCATCTGTCACTCTGTGCAGTTTTAAATAAAACACATTCATTGCAAATACCATTTGACCAGATCTATTACAGTAGTCTGTCTGACCTGTAGGCAGCAATCTCAATGTCTCTGGCCATCTTCTCACTGAGCAGCTCCTCGTAGTCTTCACAGTGCTCCTTCATCTGGGCTCGGTGGTCAACCTGCTGGTGCCTCATCTCATCTATAGTACACTGAATAACATGCGTGGGGGGTTAGAGGACAAGATTAAAAGGCAGAATTGCTCCAAACCACTGGTCCATTGCAGCCTATGATTAAAGGCAATAATCCAGTCCAGCCTCGTACCTCCAGCTCTGCAATCTCATCCATGTATGCTTCCTTCTTCATGGCAATCTCATCCTCCAACTCCTCATTGCATTTCTCAAGCTCAGCAAGCTCCTTCTGTAGCTCTGAAATCTACAGAAACACAAGCAACAGTTATTCATTCACAATATACACACACACAAGTACTCACAAGTTCTACACTGCAAAAAAAATGGCAAGCTGTTTTGTGATATATTTAGTCAAATTATCTCACTGCACTGGCAGATAATCTTGTTGGTTTCAATAAATTTCACTTGATACATGCTAATATGACTTCTTTCATAAAACAATGAAGAACATCTTGAAACAATAAACTTTCTCCAATAAACTTTCTCTAAGACAATTTCACTTTTACCAAGTAAATGTCCTGAAACAAGTTACATTATCCTGAAAAACAGTCAAATCTGCCAGCGCAGTAAGATGATTTTACAAAAAAAAAGCCTAAAATAAGCTTGATGAGTCTGGATACAAGAGATAAAATAACTTAACAAGTCAATTTTTGCAGTGTACTTATTTATCTTGGTGGTAATAATGTAATCATGTCAGACTTTATTTATCCCTGCAAGGAAATTCTCTTTTGGCTTTTCCCGCTCTACAGGGAGGTCAAAGGTCAGGGTCAGAAAAAGCACTCCTGGAGCTGGTAGGGATTTCAGTGTGTTGCTCACGGACGCTTCAGCAGGGTGGATGCTTCTCAACATACTGTAGGTTTTGAACCCGGGTCCTCAAGCTGAAGAACAGTCTCATTAACCCCTTCGGCTACCCAGCCACACATAACAACCGTCGAGTAAAACTAAAGTATCCCAATCAACCCAACCGACAGAGATAAAACATAGATTACACTACTTCTAACAACAAACAGTGGAGCATCCCTCCCCCATGTCTGAGGCACGGTGTCCTGCCGTGAGTAATTACAGCAATCACAGAAGTTCAACAATTAGCTGTCAGAGCCAGATGGGGATCCAGGCGGTCTTGCTCGTCTTTCAGCGGAATTAGAGGAGCAGAGGAAGACCCAGTTACTACTCACAGGCTGATGATGACTTCCCAACCTGGTCATCTCACTTACTCACACACTCCCCCTTTCCCCCGAGCATGATAAGTGAAGTCTGGCCGCTTGTGTGTATGTATACGGGCAGTGGCGGTGTGTGTGTGTGTGTGTGTGTGCACGCATGTGTGCAAGTGCGTTCAACCCCATCAGTGCCTGTTCTATTATATACATTTCTGCGTCAGGGCTGATTTCACCACAATCTGTTTGTTTGGCCATGTTGTGTCTCAGCGAGAAACCAGACCCGAGGCATCCATCACAGGCACTCTGAGAGAGAGAGAGAGAGAGAGAGAGAGAGAGAGAGAGAGAGAGAGAGAGAGAGAGAGAGAGAGAGAGAGAGAGAGAGAGAGAGAGAGAGAGAGAGAGAGAGAGAGAGAGAGAGAGAGAGAGAGAGACACACAGAGAGAGAGAGGAAACAGAGCAGATCAAGCCGTCCTGTCCATCCGTCAGGCTGAATTGAGCAGAACTAGGGCTCGTGTGCTGCATATTAGGGAATAGGAGATGGTGTTGTGAGAGCACTGCTGCGGTTACGGAGGGCACTGTTTATTTAAAGAGTTGGAGGTAGCGCTACAACCACAGTAACGAGAACCAAACCGCCATGTTGGTTACAGACGTGGTAAGGTGTCGTCTGCGGTCGGACCGCTGATGGATTTTCAAGGGACGGAGGTGAACTGTGAGCAGTTACTGTTGCCCGGAGTCACTGGGTGATTACCCGAGTCAGTTTTCAGCTCCGCCTCTTAAATGATCTCTTACTCTCTCTTACTTAATCTCCATTTCATTCACTGAAGACCCTTTCCTTCTCTGGATGGATGAAAGATGTGAGATGACGGTTTATTTCCCCCTCTTCCATTTGGAGAGGAAGTGTCCAGACAGTGTGTGTGTGTGTGTGTGAAGTTTTAAGAAGTTTATGACGAAGGGGGAGAGCGCTGTAGGCGTTGTGAAAGACTGTACTTAATAACTGAGGACATTGAGGGTAATAAATCCTGTCTGAGCCGAAGCAGAGCCCTTCACATCTCCTGCTGAAAGTGTCCGCAGAGTAAACACTCTGGTCAGCAGGATCTCCCACACTGTTGCTCTACTGTCACTCAAACGCTCAGCCTGCTGTGGGAAACCATTCATTTTCACCATTATGTCTGATTTAGTAGCTGATGGCCGACGCAGAGCCAGTTGTGGGTTCTAAGTCGGATATTCCTTTTTTTTTTTTTTTGTAAGTAAAGTACAGAGGAGGGAAATGTATTATGGGAAGAGCTGGATCAGTGGGTAGTAATGGAGGGGTTTTAAATGACACGTGAATGTGAGACTGAAACATTGGTGAGAACAAAAAGAGAGGCCACTCACTAGCTTCTTCAGTTCATTGATGTCCATTATCTTGGGCGAGCCTTTGACCTTTGACCCCGCAGCTCCGCCTATCACCATTTGCCTTCCATCTCCATTGGCGACCACAGCAGAGGAGGATGCACCGCACTCATACTGCAAAGACAGAAGATGAGGAATCATGTTATTTGTGCAGGTTTGTAGCTATAACAAACTATCACAGCTTCCATTTTGAATCTCAGTTGGATTACAAAAACACAAGAATAGAGGACAGTGTTTTGTTTGGGCAGTAAAGTGCACTTTGACAGGGGAGCAAAGAGCAATCAGAGCCTTTCTTAGCTCGGCCCTCACAGAGGCTGATGTTAAACCTCTCCTTGTGTACGCCGCATTCCTGATTAGAAGGAACAAATGAAACAGAAATGAATGACATGAGGGCGCACAGGTGTGTGGGAGTCAGCCAGCAATCACCATTACTGTTCAAACCCAATGGCAATCATTTTAGCATTGAGACAATTGCACCTCGTAATCGAGGCCAGGCACAGACAGGGCCGTGTCCAGCTGGCAAGGGAAGAGATTTGGTGGGGGCGGGCGGGGGCGGTGTTTGTGTGTGTGTGTGTGTGTGTGTGTGTGTGTGCGTGTGTGCATGTGCATGGGGAGGGGGCGAGGAGGCAAGTGGAAGGGAGAGTGTAAATGCCTGGGGTTTGGGGGGGGGGAACAAGAGTGGAGGTAAAATTGTCTCCAAGAAACACACCTACGCATATAGACAGACACACACACACATATATACATTCACCAGATACCCTTGCGCCTGGCCTTCAAATGAGACACACACACACACACACACACACACTCGTCCAGTGCTGCCGAGGAGCCTGGGAAGGCGGCCAGCAGTCTGATTACAGCCCTGACCTCTGAACCGGGCAGACATCCTCACCCCAGAGGGGGTCAGACCCACCGGAGCTACAGTCTGACCCCACTGGAGCACCTCTCTGCTTGTAATATACACACACACACACACACACACACACACACACACACATACACAGGTGGACAAAGGCATTCGGTCCAGAACAGCACCTCTGATTCTCAAGTTCTTCCCCGGTGTTGTGTTAAGAGGGAAAGAAAACAAGTGGGAGTTTCCCTCTGTGATTTGTGAAAGTTGAGATTTACATCTGGACTTGACCAGAGGGTTTCAGGAGGAAAGGAGGGTGATGAGGTGAAAATAGGAGGGGTCGACTGGTCAGCAGGAGGATGAGGATGGCAGCTGTGTATGCCATGAGTGTGTTCATTCATGTGTGTGTGTGTGTGTGTGTGTGTGTGTGTGTGTGGCTCAATGGGCAGAGCATGGCACTAACACCGCCAGAAATAGGGGTGTGATTCCCGCTGAGCCATCCGTACTAAAAATGTATCCACTCATGCTGCTGTAAAGCATTTGGCGACAAAAGCATCCACTAAATGACATGTTTATGTGTTTTATGCTGCACTGTGCTGTACCTGGAGGCTCTCGGCCAGCTGGCAGTAGTACTCCTTTATGTCCAAGGCTGGAGTGATGTCTGGGCTGCCAAATTCAATAGCTGCCACCGCTCCTGTAGTCCCTGCAGCCGGTTCCAGAAGAGTTTCCACTGCCTACTCGTACATGCCGCACATACAAATACATACACATTTGATGCATACACACACACACACACACATTAAGACCTCAACATGTATGTCTTCAGGTTCCAATACCTAACTCCTTTTGTAAAACCCTCCCACATCCATTACAGAGAAAATGAACTGTTACAGAGCTGCAGTGGCAGCCTTACATTTCTCTCCTTTCTCTCCACCTAAATAATGATATGGCTGCCGATTTATCAGGGGAATATGGGGTATGTGGAAGTGCTGATAATAACAACAGTTAATAAAGCAAAGGGGACTTCTGTTTTCATTTGGTATTCAGCCGCATTTCCCGGACCGTGAGTTATCGAGCGCGTCCCAGAGGGAGTGTGTTAAACGCTGGGCGGCCTGGCTTCACAGAGAAAAACACAGTGTGATGGAGTTGCTCCTGCTTCAGCTGCCTCTGTTGCCTCTCTCTGCCTCCAGCTTCGAGATCTGATACTGGGACGCGTCTGTCATCTCCTGGTGAGGCGGGGAATATTGTGGAGGTTGGAGAGAAAAAAAAAAAAGGGTGTGTACATGCAATATACACAAGGATGTGTGTTGGGTATGGTAGCATATATAACCGCACACGTATGTTTGTGTGGTGTATATTAGGAGAGTGGAATAAAGACGTCATTAACAGAAAGACCTCATTCTGACTAGTTATATCATTCACTGAGAACTCTCCATAAGCAACCTCATTAGATTACTTATTCTGTATTACTACTGTTTCTGGTAACATGGCTGTTTGTGGCTTCACCTCTTCAGCAAGGTGACTGGGGTCATCACAGCTGTGTTTGTCACCGTAGGCCTGGGCATCTCTCCAACACTGCTGTCCGGCCTAAGTGCTACATTTTGAATCTTTTTAAGGCCGTAAACTATTCCTGTTTCATTACACCGCGGCTACATATCCTCTCTCCCTCCCTCCCCCCTCTCTCACCGTCTTGTGCTGGGCCTCCATGTTGGCCAGCTGCTCTTCATAGATTGCCACTTGCTCTCTCAGGGCCAAACACTCTGCCGTCACAGCATCCACTTCCTATATAGCGAAGGAGAGAAGCAAGTTATCAGAGAACAACACTGCTAAAGTAAACTAGTTCAACTTAAAAGTCCCCATGAAATGAACTGCCATTACTTTTACTAGTATCTTTCATGGTGATCTCATGCTGCACAAGAAGGCGTAAATATAAATTTCTAACAAAAAACCATACGATTTTTCAACAGTCCTGCCCCTCCACACCCTTCCCATCAAATAAAATTGTCTTTTTCTCCCTGACTCATATTCCATTGGTTTAGACTTTTGAATGATCCTTCACGGCATTATGTCCCGCCCCAGCATCCTGTTTCAACTGGAAATACATAAAATCAAGGAAGTAAAGATGCCATTTCATGGGGTCTTTAAAGCTGCTATAGGTAAGTTCGGGAGAAAAGAGATCAAATTCAAACCAACAACAGGAATGACACGCCTCCCACTCCTCCTAGTGAGTGACAGGAGGAGTGATTGACAGGACGGAGTCACGCCTCCTGCCTCATTGGTCGGACGGGTTTCCACACATTTCACTTTGAAAGGAGAATAGCAGAGGAACGGAGCTCCCGCTGTTTCTGAGATTCTCACATATTATCCTGCTCGTCTTTGGCTGACAAACGTGCCGATTTATTTTTATGACTTCTAAATAAATGTTAATCCATTAAAGTTACCTACTGCAGCTTTAAGTTCTGAAGCCGCCTGGTGCAGTGCAGTTTGGGTACTAAAGCATACCGCAGGTTGAAGAGAACAAGAGAGTCCTCCCTTCCACCCTGAACACCCATCATCGGTACCATCAGTACCAGCATATCCACCCTGTTTCACTGAACAGCAAGTAGACACCGCAATGCAGAGGAAGGGGGAGGAGGAGGAAGATGAGAAGGAGGCTGGCTAGGACTAACTAGACACAAAAGCCTTGTCCACCAATCCATTCACCAGCAGGGGTTCTTAGCTCATCTAGCCTTTTTAAGAGCCTGATTAATTGGTGCTGAATTCAATTACCGGGGCTGCCTGCATTTACATTTGAATACACGCAAAGGAGGTTTGGTGGTAAAGTTGTGGAGGGTCCCCTAGTGGTGGCAGGGTCCCTGATGGACAGCAGTCGGCACAGTAGGCAACACAGTCTACTGCTGCTATCTGTCTTCAAATATTAGCTGGTGTGTACTCCACCACATTCTGTGTACTGCAAAGATTACACCCTTTAATCTTCCTCATCGTTTCAGGCTCCACTGCCTCGCATTTGGATTTTTATTCTGAGCTAATGTTGGTTCCAGCTCCTTACATTTGACTCACATGTGACTTGGTACGACTCCTACCAGTGTTACTATTGAATCTTTCCAGAAACAGCCATCCACTCAGCATTAAATAGAAAAATACATCAGTCCCATGTAAAAGTCACTGTGAAATGTTGCAGAGGAGAAATCTGACTGAAAGACCATGTGGCCTCTGAAGATGGAGCAGCATTGGCAGGAGTGAAGCAACACAATCAGTATGGCTAATAGCCAGGCTTGCCTCTAGACTTCAAACAAGCCAACCATGCCTTGTTTCATCCCTATCCACTGCTAGACTACCATCAGTTTGAGTGAGCTGCAGCCAGTTGTGAGCTTTTGGGTTGTGCTGTGTAGTATGCTCTCCTCTCCTCTGCCTCTCTGTTCTCCCTCTATCTCCCTGCCTGTTTCCCACCAAGTCCTGCCACTCTGCAGCTGCTTCCAATTCAGAACTGGAGGACTGAGCCAGCCAGCACATTACAGCACCATATTAGAGCCTGTATTACATCTGTAAGGGAGAAATTAAAGCTTCCCTCGCATCTGGCCTGGCTGGAGGACTTGGGTTATAGCATGTGTGAGGGAGGGCAGTGTAGAGGCGGGTGGCTCAGGTTGCACTGGGCCACCAGCCCAGACTGTGTGACTGGTGGTGATCAACACCCGTTGGGCAGCGCTTCAGAGCAGCAGCTGTGCTGAGTTTCAGTGGATTCATGCTCCACCAGCAGACAGGGGAGATGAGGCAGGGAGAGGCTTGGCAACACTGCCATCTACTGCTGAAAGAACATTATCACAACGCGCTGCAGAGGCACTGTAGAGCCCCCTAGTGGCCATGTTGGGAAATCACCACGCAAGTCCAGCACAACTGCCCAGTTCCTTCACAACTTGCTGCAGCCAACACTGCAAACACCGTGATCAGCTGTTGTTGTGTGGTTCTTCCAATAGAAAAAGAAGATGAATATGGATCGCCTCAATCAACGCAAATACATCAAGGCAGACAGCAGTCAGTACAGGGTTTGCTCAGATCATTTCATATCTGTTGACTTATTTTAACCAGGTGCAGTATAGCTTTCCAAATATATGGCCTGCCATTCAAGTAAGAGAGATATATCTGAACAGTTGTTAGCATACACAACATTTACAGCTTTCGTTCCTTAGCAACGCAAAAGAAACGTCAGAAATTTGTTAACAAAGCTGTTGGTTTACCTAGTGTTACCACAGTCATTATGGTCATGGAACCCATAAAAACTCTGGTGTTACCTAGCCTAGCTAGCAAGCTAGCAAGATAATGTTACTTACCTCAACTATAATTGCTATCTTTTCTTAACACTAATCAGATAACAACACTTTATTTTAAAGAGTGTGAAAGGCCAACTTAAATGAGTGTCATAAAATCTCTTACTGACTCAAAGTTTTTAATGTGTTCATGTCGGTTCACCACTATAGTGAAGTGCTCTCAAACTTGAAGTCAGTGGTCTTCCAACAGGACATAAGGTATGGTTGCTATGGTATTTAGAACACTTCTGCAAAGGGCCTATTACCACGGCAACATCCTGGCGTTCCAGCTGGGCGAAGGTCCTCTGCTGCACAGCCTGCTCATACTCCTGCTTCAGACGCTCAAGCTCTTTGTTCAGCTCCTCAGTGTCACACAGGGTCTCATCCTGCAGGAAGAAGCAGAACAGACAGTGATTGGTCTTGACAGGATTATAGATTAGGTGGACCTGCCACTGTGACAACAACTGAAGGAAATCGATGGGATGAGATGGGGTGGGACGCACAATATCTGCATAAGACAAACTTGTGCATGCAGATTCAAATGCATTGCCTATACCAAAGTACAATGCAGGCATGTCACACACACATGCAGCAGCATAGACACACCCAGCAATACCTTACCTTCTCCTTGCGCAGTCTGCTCACCACTGCATCCAGGCTGTAGTCCGGCACGGCCACAGTGGTGGTGATGGAGGCTTTTTGACCCTCAAGCCTGTCCTCTAGTTCCATTATCTGACATTCCAGAGACTCATTCTCCTCCTCAAAACAACGAGCCTACAGGCCACAGACACATTAAATAAACACTAGGGATAAAGATATAGAGCAGGCATATAGATGTGCTGAATCATTTACCATAGCAGAGAGAAAATACATTACAGATATGTTCAGTGGGAGCAGTAGTTGTCTTTGTCCTCACCAGTTCAATAAGTCTGGCCAGGCGGTCATTGAGGGCAGCAATAATGGTTCGGTCTTGGACGAACCGGCTCAGGCCCTCCTTGTTGAGTGCCTTGGCAGCCACAAAGTCTAACTTGTCACAGTCACACTTGTCAGCGGCCGCACCCCTGTGAGAAGGACACAATGTACCAAGGACTGGCCTGAATTTGCACTGAGCCCTAGGGGAGATATTTAACCCACCTTGAAGGCTTTTCGCAAAGCCATGCACCTCATCAGGGATTTGCAGCAATTATGCACACAGTGAGAACAGCATACAATATTACATTAATTTGGCGGTTTCAAAGAGGCCACAATATTGCATACATGATTAAACAAAACCAAGATCAAGCTAAATTATTTAAATGGACTCCAGCATCCTCCATTAAATGCATTAACTGCATTTTTGCCCCACCCATATTGTGTCAGTGTAAGTGAACATCGATCACAATGCCATTTTTAACAAGTACAAGTACAAAAGGCATTTGTCATCACCATTCACTTTTCCTTTGGGAACAATCCGGCATAATTAAATCCCAAAGACACAACAGCCAGCTCTGCGACATTGGACACCCAACATTTGCTTCTAATTAAAAACATATTAAATCTATTATTTTATAGTATTAAGATTAAGATTAAGTAGTATTAAGATATGTATTTATATACATATCTTAATACATATTTGATTAATGCAACTAAGTCACAACACGCAAATACCATAACATAACTTTAAATTATCAATTTAAGATCTTAATATTGTGATTGACTACATTTTTCATAGTGATAAGTCTAACTCAAATTGCATTTTCTCCAGCCTAGCCTCGCCCTCGCCCCAGAGACCCACACTGACCTGGCGGAGGCGCGGTACTGCCCTGCACACTGCATACTGAACCCTCCATTTCGACTCCAGTGATCCTCCTCAAACAACTTGCGGTAAGAAGACACTCTCAGCATGGCCATGGCTTTGGGCTGGGTATGGACTAGGCTGCAGCAACACAGGCAAATGGTGACAGTGGGTCCAAGCTGGGGTTTTATATTAGCAGGGGATGGGAATGTTGCATTGAGGTGAAGGATCTCTCATAGGCCACTGACCAGACTAACTATAGCATCAACATCAGTCAAAAAGGATTTCACATATACCTGAAGAGTGAGCCCCGAAATCCATGCGGCGGTGTTTCCATCTCCATCGTATCTTATTAAGAAGTGCACTTCAATAACTAAGGGGTGTTGAATCAGTTACAACAGAGAAACTGCTTTGTACATAGTTTTATTTCTGTTAAATAAATTAAAAGTACCAAAAATCTGAAAAGTTGAAAACAACAGGTGTGCAAGTTTGTCCTTGCATATGTACCATACTTATTTAAACAGGCCATGACAAAACTGAAGACAAAAAGAACAGAGATGACAAAATATAAGCACAATGACACCACACAAATACATCAATTGGTACAGTGGCATAAGACAACACTTAAAATCAGAGGTTGATCTTCTAATGTGAATTTCCTTATGTTTGACGGGATGAGGGTAGTCTTTCTAAAGACGTCAGCGAATGAGCAAATGGCTATTGTGAATGGCTCTCCCTGATTCATGCACTTAGCTGAATTCTAAGTCACCAGGAACCATTCCTTCCAGCCCAAGCCACCTTTTGGCAAAGCTTAGCCAGCAGTTAAGGCCAACAACAACTCTGAGGAGGGCAGAATCATGCCTGGCCCATCTGAGGAATCTACTGTATTGATGGCAATGAGGCAGAGGAAACCGCACAAGAACGGCGCAACTTCAGCCCAACAGGCATATCCTTAAGTGCCATGATTGTCAGCCTTGTCACATTAAATGTGTTCACATTGTCTCCAAAGTTAAATTAGCTTGAACCAGAGATCCTTATATTGTGAGATAAGAAAACTTTTAGTCTTTTCTGGCATCACTAACTAATGGGATATATGGAGCAAAGGAAATTAGTGTCAGACAATGTAAATATTTTAGTCAGGTGGGAAAGCTAATGATGATATCTCTTAGATAAAACTGTTAAAAAGGAAACAGTGTTCATTATACACCGCGTAGGAGTTCCTCATTCCATAGTGTTATGCAACAGTGATTGCAAAAAATATATATTTCCTCTGTGGCACAAATGATAAAGGCTGTGTCTTGCAGAGTAATGAGCCATTAAATCTTGTTTAACTTGCACCCAGAAAATGCTGCATCACTTAAAATTATGCACAGCAACAGGGGTATTAATTATCTGAATTCACCATGAGGAATACAAAGTTACAAGTGCCTTGGCATCATACAGGCCTAAAACAATGAATAATGAGCATGAAATTTAGGCTTTCAGGCATGGCAGAAGCAAGGAAACGTGTGAACAAGCACACAGACATTAACGGTACCACCTTCATGACAAACATGACATACTGTAGACACCATAACAGAGTTGCACCACCATAGCAAGAGTCAAATACCCATAGGAGTCAACAGGGACAGGATCACTATATACACCAGTTAAGACATCAAGACCACAAGGGGTGACTCTTCACTCTATTCTGGTTGACCAGGAAGTTAGTGTGTTAACAGATATGTTTTGAAACTCAAACAGAGGAACTGGCAAAACTTGATGTAAGGCTCATGGTTGAAGTTACACAGGATCACAGCAAACATTCACGACTAAGTAGTTTTCTATAACAGGGTGATAAAAACAAGTAGCGTTCATTCAAAAAAAATATGTCCAAAACGGTCCTTTAAAAACGAATGAGGGGTTTAAAATAAACCACAGTTGGGAAACAAAAACTGTTCCGATGGTGCAAACTTTGTTGAAGGAAAAATATAAATAACAGTTAAACTACAGTGGATATGACCACAGGTTATTCTAGCAGATATTGCCCCTTAAGTATGACTGCTCCGAGATTGTCGTCTTTTGTCTTGTTAAGCTTGAACATTCTTAGTGATATTTCCTTAGTGATATTTCCACAGTCAATCATCCCATTGCACTAGACTCACAATAGTGTGCTTGTCTCCAGTCTGATTTTGAACCTTGGGTTTCAAATTTCAGGAAGTTCTGTTTTCCTTTCTTTAGTGTAATGAGTCATTCGCTAAGCATCTATGGATACATACTGTTCTTACATTCATACCATTGACTAATAAGGGGTTATTTTGGCATGAGCACCTAAAATAAGGGGGATCAACTGAGAGGGAGGACATCCCCAGTCTGGAGGCACAGGTCCTTTAGGTCAGCAAAAAGTGCATAGGCATCAGCTCAAAGCTTTCCCAAGTACTACCAAATCCAGCGGCCATACTGTCAACAGAGGTGAAGCTATAAGACTTGGTAAATTCATGACGGTTTTGACGGGAGTATAGTCCAACAAGGTCTGGGGTACTTCTAAAATAAGAGTCTGTGAAAGGTAGGGTGCAAAACAACTGCACTGGTCTCCAACAGATGACAAAATACCAAGTGAATCATGTTACAATGTGTCCTACAGGTCCCATCCTTTTTGCAACCAATAAGCCAGGTTGGGAAACAACTTGGAATCCTACTGACTGCGTGAATGACCCGTAACCTCAATTACTCCTCATCTCCTCCCATGAGGAAACCCAGGATGAAGTCGATGGCTCTCTGCCGGTCTTGTGATGTCTGCCTGCTCACCAGGTTGGGCGGCGGTCGGATGAGAAGGCTGGCAAAGAGGGTAGCTAAAATACAAGAACAGGGTAGAGAGGTAAAGAAAACATTTGACACAGTGCGTACGAGGAAGACTGGCTTCATCCCTAGCTAGTAAAATACAAGCAGAGATAATTACATGTGGTAATACAGTATTTGCCTTTGAAAAAACTACTGTAAACATTCCTGTCACTGTGGCCAAACCCTTGTGATTTGTCAATCGCCCTTTGTCACCACATCCTCAACTTCCAAAACACATACAGTACAGAGTCAAGTTTACAGATGGGATAGTGGCCTAAAGGTTACAGACGCAGGCTGGCAACTGTATACTGGGTCAAATCCCTGGGCTGGTTTGAAAGTCTAAGCCAGGAAAGTGAATGAGTAAACAACTTCATACATAAACAATTATCATCCATGTTCCCCTGAGCAAGGCACATAAACCCAACTGTATATGTGCATATGTGCAGGGGACAGGGCTGGGTATCGTCTTACATTTTTTGGTACTGGTACCTTGAATTAGATACCGGTACCAAAATAGTATTTTTTTTCAATACCTATGTTAAATAAAAGCTTAATATGTAATAATAACAGCCTACATTTTTTCACCATCAGTTAGTAAAAGAACAGGTTTAGTTACTGGATGAAAGACAATATAAGGATGTTTTAACATATAGTCGTTAGTTTTTTTTCAGATTTGTTTGTATAAGAGCAATAATACATTCAAGGTTATACTACACCGTGAAATATTCGGCCTAATGCCTGCAATTACTATATAGCAGTGCCAATAATCTTGCATAATAGCTCTCCCTCTCATGTATTATTGCTTAATGAACAGATATATGAGACTACTTAGGACATACCTATGAGGCTGGCAGTTAGGTTGTTGTTGTGAGAGTGCTTGAGCAGCTCCCTCAGGAAGGCCAGCAAGTAGCGGAACACATTGCGGTGAGCGCGAGGCAACTGGGAGATCAGCTGCCAAATCATCACAGAGGGAAGACAAAGATTCAACACTTAGCTGGTGATTCCCATCACATAACAGAGGCAGCCATGTTCATGACACACCACAATCCTGGGGTAATGCTCAACTAAAAAAAGATGTTGCATTCCGCCACTCTCTTGTCTCTCTCTCATTCTACAGTGTCACAAATGTTAAGAGGTGTTAAGAGAGAAGCGTGTTAAGAGTCACTGCACCTGTTTGCAGAGGCGGCTGTCATGAGAGCATTCCAGGCAACGCTGGTAGAGTTCGTAACACACCACTGGCTCTGGCAAGGCCTCCAGGAAGATCAGCAGCGCCTCAGCCACCGAGTGGTTACACCCAGCTACACACACAGTTAGGGAAGAACAAGCAAAAGCGGAGTGCTCTGTGTGCGTGTTTACCTGTTCTTTCATCTGCATGTAAGCATGGTACACAGAAGTGATCCAGATCCAGATGGGCTGTGAAATTCCCACATACGCACCCCGTCTCTGTCTAGGGCTGGGCAATAACTCAATATCGTCTTTCAGTGGAATCACATTGTGTGCTGTGGTGATTTTGGGATATCTTGACACACAATTCTGCTGTCTAACTTGATGATAACAAGCAAATTTAATTTAAAAACTGAGGTATGAAACATTTTAAGGAATATGATTTGAAAATGTCAGTTTTGTTTGACATCACACATAATATTATTACTTGATTATTTAACATGGTTTTGTGAGCTTTTGTGATATATTAGAAAAAAAAAATCCTTATGATTACTGTGGGTTAGGGTAGAACCGTATCTCTATCTATATATCTATTTATCTGTCTACCTGACTATCCATCTATGTATCTAGCTAGCGCTTTGAGACTGAAAAGCATGTTCAAAATAAAACATATTACTATTATGATTGCGATTATTTCTGCTGTTATCATGATCATACTAACTCATCTTCATGACCAAGAGACAACAGGGTCAGTGTGTTAATGGAGTGAAACCATGTGGCTTAAAACAGCTCATGTACGGCTGTCATTGTATCTGCTGTGTGGCATTTCAGTTACGGTGTCAGATTACAGGCCTTGGCCATGTGAATCTGGGCCAGTGGGACAGACTGGACGTAAGCGAGGATACGGATGGAGTCTGGGATGCTGGTGTCCAGACAGTCGATGATACTCTGCAGCTCCTCCTGTAGGCCCGGGGTCTGGAACAGGTCCTCCTGGGAGACAGAGGGAGACAAGTATAGGAAATGTAAAACAGTCAGAACAGTGCCGCTGTGTCCCAGGAGTATTATGGTATTAGGAGAGGCATAATATATTACACAACGGGTCGTTCCAGCCAAATAAACTACATGTATACTACTTGTTCAACAGCCTATCATTTCTCACCTGCTGACAAGACTTGGTGAAGAGGTGGTCGACCAGAATCCACACCTCCTTGGGGATCTTTAGAGGCTTGTCCTCAGTTCCAGCACCATCCACCATCAGGAAGCTCATCTTGGACTTTTCCTGATAGGAGATAATAGACACACCATGTTTTACAGTTTGTAATAGAGACATTGGCATATTTCCTGGCATAATATACCAAAATTACTTCCTACAAGAATAAATGCTTGGATATAAAAAAAAAAGAGTTCCAATTACAAGTAAATGTATGAATTTACAAGATTATTTCCGCTTCATACTGCCAGGATAGTTAAAGATGCTGATTTGATCAAAGTGTAACAAAGACCACTAAAATGATTGCACATGGCACATTTCATCCATTAGTGGTAAAGCTGGGGCAGCATTGAGGCACAGATTATCTCTGGGGTCTGGAGACTTGAAGGAGAGCTGGATATCACATTCCTTTTGTCTCCACAAATGGATCCATGAGAACCCAAGGGAGACGGACAAAAATAACCCGGGGCAGTGGGGCTACACATAAAGCAGGGGAAACTAGAGTGGGCTTGAGTGGGAGACACTGATAGCCTGCAGAGCTACATACACTGTCAAAGCCAGTGTGATATTCTCTAAAGTGTTTAAACGACCACCCACACTGCTACTGTGCTCCCTAAGGGTATTTACAGTGTGGTGCATCTCCTAGAGGGGATGCAAGACTAAGAAAGACACAGCTGGCATGAAGCGGCACAGCAGGACAAACCAAGGCCCGTCATATATCCTAAGTGGCTATCTAAAGTGTGTTTAGTCATGCAGCTATTCAGTTTCACTGGCCAGTAAGTAGCTAAGCTATGGAATGGAAGAGAGGATTTTGCATCAGGCTTAATATGTGTGTTTGATCTTAGCTGAACAGACCCCAATGCTCCTCATTAGCCTTAATCATGTGTGTGAATGGGCTGTGCAATGAGGGTGACCTGCTGTGAAATGAGATTTGGTGTGTGTGTGAGTGTGTCTAAGTTTCACAGGACTGGTGTCCGCTGCTCTCGAGGAACCACGTGAGGTTTGATGGGTGACTGATCCATCCACACACACAGACAGCGAAAGTGAGCTCTAATGGTCTGGTCTATGACTGTCTGTGGGTTATCAATCTCCTTCCTTGTCAGCTCTCTGAAATGTACGGTGAATATAATATGTACTGATTCACTTTTCAGATAGCTAGCACCGCCACCTTATATCAAACTGAGGTGCACAAAGCAGCACAGTGTTGATGGATTATTTGTCTGGCAACCATGTCTTTGGCAGTTCAGTAGTTCCTTGACGTGTCGCCTTTTGCTTGTTATAAAACTTTGACAGTTGCTTTGAAGCTTAGTAGTCCAACCATTTTAACACATAAAAAGAGACACTCATCTTAAAACTCATGTTAAACAGTATGTGACATCTATCTTTAAGGATTAAGTTCCATATTAACAGGATGTGGCCTACATCAAGTAGCCTAGCAACTCATGGTAGGCCAATTAATTTCTTTGTGGTCATGAAATGAACAAGCTAAGTAAATAGGTTAATAAAAGCAAAAGCATTAATCATGAAAGCTACAGCATCACTTATGCCATCCATGAGTGTAATATTAACCAGAAAAAAGTTCAGGTTTCCTGTATATTTAGACAGGTAAACGGTTGGCCTACTAAAATGCAATTCTGAGGCGGAGAAATCAAAAGACCCAAACACATACAGTATGATAATCCACCAACAACGGCAAATGACAGCAACAGGCAATGCTGGCTCGCAAAGAAAAGACTGCAGGACTGAATTAATTTCCTAAACAGCTGATATAACTGATCATAATAATGCCTGAGCCAATTTCCCTTTCTACGGAGAACATTTGAAGAAGATCATTTGCAGTCTTTAAAGACACTTTAAAGGTTTTAACTGGGGTGATCGTGACCCGGTTTTGGCTGATAGCTGGCCACTATCAGTGAGCATATTATTTTACCTTTTCCATGTAGCTGTCCTCTCCCTGAGCAAGAAGTCAGCCCACAACCACAGTGAAGAGTTGGAAAGGAATGATCAAGGCAATGAGAGGCGATACAGGGAAACAAAAGAAGAAAGAACAAAGTAGATAGTACTATGCATAAACACAGAATCAGAAAAGTAGTTAGATTATGGCATGCTTGTAGAATAAATCATTTCATTGAAATACACCCGCCCATTAGGATGATGGAATAGTAAAAGTAGAAAGGAATGATTATTACAATGATAATAGCACACTATTCTAGAGCCAAACCACAGAAAATCAAACATAGCAATATGGAAGCAGATAGAGGTGTACATGTGGAGACCAGAGGAGCCTATTTATATGGAATGGGCTGGAGTGAGCTGGGCCTAACTTTAGTCAGTTCCCTCCATGCTCTTCAGGATAGCCCTTCCCGTTTGGTGCGACTTCCTCATTCCCCTGGCCACTCTTAGCAAAGGCATATACAGGTTGAGACTTCTTATGCTCTCTAAATATAGACCTTCTCTGTGACTGAGTTTACCCTGAGGGGGTGAACAAGTCCTCACGTGTCCCTGCTCAGGTTCCAGGTAGTGAATAGCTAAAGAAAGCTAGGAGCAGCCATCAGATTACAATCTGAGCTAGATTCGTCTGTGTAGAAAAGGTTTTGTTTTTATTTCTCACTGTAACTAGTAGATTTCTTTGTACCATCAGATAAGACAGTAAGCTTCAACCACTACAAGAGCAGTGCTACTGCGTGGTATTTCAGCTATTCAATATAATATTCACAATTACACTAATCCTGTCATTCTAATCTCATGTTGTAGTCTGCTTTTCCCTCGGCCTAGCTGTCCCTCACCAGGTCGATGAGCTTGGTGATGGGGATCTCTCTGATGGGCTTCTTCATGCGGCACAGTGTCTCCAGCGAGGTGCCGAAGCAGCTGGGCAGGTAGTTGCCGGAGATGGTAATGAAGTAGTCCTTGCCACGGTCCAGATGGAGCACCAGAATGTCCTCTATGGAGTCCTCCCCGGAGTTCAGCAGCGTGACAGAGTCCTTACTGACATACACCTCCAGGTAGATCTCCAGGGTCTCATCTGTTGGGGGAGATAAATCAGTGGATCACAGGGCAACTTTCTGAGAAACTCTGATGGGCAACATTGCCAGAGGAGTTGCCTCAGCATTGTTGCTTTAATTGCAAAGGAGAAGAAAACGTAGAATCTGCACACTGTATTAATCGAATTGTGTTACCCGTGCCTGACGAAGATCTCTGTGAGATCCAAACGTTGTCTTGCCTTGCCATTAAAATCACTGGGAGCTTCTAATACAGTGTGCGGATTCTACCTTTTCTTCTCTGTTAAAACTGTTTTTGATCCAGCACCTGTAGAAAGTTTTTTTTGGATGTGTGCACTTTTTTATACTTTATTTAATTGCAAATCAATTTGCTAGGAAACATATTAAGAGATTTTGGACTCTGTTTCTCACTTTGTTATCTATTGGGAGCACTGATCTTCCACTTTACCAATATGGGTAGAAAAGGGAGCAACAAAACAGGGGGCACTACTGAACTATAATACAGCCCCAAAATGTGGAACAGGACAAAATCGTCCTGAAGAGATGTAGATAAATTAGCTATGTCATTCTTTTGTGTCCCCTCACCAATGATTATAAAACCAAATGAAAGCAGGTCAAAGAGTTCAGGAGACAAAGTTAAGGACAAGACACAAGGGGGGTTATAATGACAAAGGGACTCACTGGGCTCTAAAAATCCATCGCTTGGCTCGGCACGGAGCCAAGGCTTGCAATACTGCGTGTCGTTGAGTTTGGGGATGAAGGCAAAGTGACAGGGGACCTGCCCGTCGTTTGTTATTATAAAGCGTTCCTTCTGAAGCTGCCGGAATTTCACATTCTCAAATGTAAACTGCAGGAGAGGAGAAAAAGAGGAAATTCAAAGAGGTAGCATTAATCACAGATTCCAAGTCGCTACGTCCTGAAAAGTATTGGAAAAATAATGACAGACTATCCCGTTTCCTGACTGTGGTTTCAAAGGTTGTTGTTGATTAGTAGGTCATCTAATATCACTGAGGAGAACATACTAGACGGAGCATCAAAACTATGAGAGAGAATGTGTGTGTGTTTCTTCTCACATCTCGCATAGTCAGAGATAGAGATGGGAGGAAGTCGTTCTCCATTCTGTCCATCATGCGAACAATCTCCTCAAAGACCTTCTTGTGGCGCTGCTCATTCACCACCTTCACCTGTTACACAAACACGCAAGTCCCAACATTATGAACCAAAGGAATGTTAATGTATTTAATTGTTATCATTATTAAAACTGATAAATTATTTCAAACACGTTTCTATTATCAACCACAGTGCGTCTTACCCCTACACTGAAGAGGGAGCTGACAGGCTTGTGGTCGCTGGTCTGCAGCTCCATGTGGCTCCGGTAGTGGAGCTGCTTGACATTGCCGCCCCTCCACAGGATTCTGTCACACCAAGCCGGGACGCGGCACTTCCCGCTGCAGGAAACAACAGTCACAGATTCAGAGGCAAGGCCCAGGGTTCAGGGGTTAGACACACATACTGCTGACTCTATATTAGTGTAATGGTATGGCCGGATAAGGCTTCCTTTCCAGTAAGATTCAAGTCATAGGTCAGGTTGCGATTGGCAATATGACTCCTAGAGTATGTTTGTGTGTTCGCTGGCACAGAACACAGGGGGTATTTTATTTTGTTTTTTACCTTGAGTCCCATCGATCTGTTTTGGCATCGTACTTGTAGGTGGGAATGAAGTTAATGTCTCCCTCCATGAAGTCTGTGAAGGCTCTCTTAGTCTGCCTCTGAATGTTCAGCTACACATAAAACAGGAGCAAGTGTTATTTTTTGCAACAGTCAAGAGAAAATCCTTATTTATGGTCACAACAGAGTAAAAGAGGAAACCGTGACAGATTTTAAAAAAATGTAGTGTAGAAAATTGTAAAAATCCTAAACAAAATGTGTAATATTAGTATTTGCACAACAGCTTCCCTTTATATATTTGATTGCGTTTTCTTAATTTCATTTTCACAAGCCGCGGTAGAAGTTTTCTTTCCACTGCGCTCTACTTCTGCTGACTGAATGTAGAGGAAACACTGAGCTAGATAACGGTTTCTCTTCTCTCACCTGATCGCACTCCTGAAGCTTTTTCAGCTCATTCTGAGCTATGAGCTGTTTGACCTCAGAAGCGTCATACACAAACAGACGATAGTTCAGATCCCCCAGCCAGATTACTACACTGAAACACAGAATGGAGATACACACATGCTCAAACAACAGTATTACAGCAGTAGCTTTGCACTAAATACGTTTATCCTCACTGAAAGTAAAATCCTGTGAGAGAGACTCATAATCTAGGGAGCACAATAAGCTCATTTGTGAGGAGAGCAAATAAAAGAAAAACATGTGATTACTAAAAACAATCTAAGAGGGAATCAAGACTCTATATTGACATTTTTCCCTAGGAGAAACACAAATGAAATTTAGGAACATATTTAAAAATGATTAAAAAACCCTACTTTGAATCTCAAGGTGCATGGGTACATTTTTAGCTTTAGGTAACATGAATTTATTTTGCAGCATATGGGACTAAATTGGTAGCAGTGTAGAATGCTGGAGATGAGAATAGAAGTAGTCTTTGTACTTAAAACAACAAAATGGAATGAGAGGCGAGAATACAGTTACACCTAGTGATGAACGAAACCTCAGAGCCCCATTCTGACAATACAAATACAGTAAATGAGTGTAAAAACAGACTTTGGACATCAGTCCAGAGAGACTGTCCCACTCTACACCTGAAAGACTGGGGAACTCACTCGTGCTTGACGATACTGAGAGGGGGATAGTCCAGAAGGTGAAAGGTCATGCGGGCACAGATGTCTTTGTAGTCTTGGTTGCGGCGTTCAAAGTCCTCCACATGTGCCGCTAGATGTGAATTGACGAAGCAGAAGCTAGTGTTGTGGAAAACAAACCTCACTGCCACACCTCCTTTGTTCCCCTACAAGGAAAACACACAGTCCAGTCTGTCACTTTGGCATTCAAATAGTCTCATTTTCATGCAGGCAAATACATGGAGGAATAAAGCTCTATGCAAACTACAGATACTCGGTTTAATATTTAATCAAATCAAACAGAAACTAAGTTCGAATAATACAAAACTGTCAACAGCAACAAAAAAATACATTTTTCTGTTGAGGTTTAATTTGAACATACCATTTTTCCCATGATTCCAGTGCCCACATGCTCTGCAGCCACTTCTTTTATGTGATTCTTGTGCACCTTGTTGACAAAGACCACCAGCATCATGCCAACTAGTCGGATGATCCGGACCTGTAGACATAAAGAAACT
The DNA here is from genome assembly GCF_048128805.1 of Centroberyx gerrardi. Taxonomy (NCBI): domain Eukaryota; kingdom Metazoa; phylum Chordata; class Actinopteri; order Beryciformes; family Berycidae; genus Centroberyx; species Centroberyx gerrardi. Next base: position 18,857,826 of record NC_136012.1, read on the forward strand.
CATACTTACTTACATACTCCACATCACAAGTTCTGTCCCACTGGCCTACATGCCAGTGTGTTTATCAATATGAGAGGGAAGTCCTAGAAAGTATTGATTTAGCTTCTCTCCTACTCACCCTCTTGTACTTGGCTTTCGGGTGCAAGCCTCTCTCCACAGCATCCACCCACAGCTGCTCCTTGGAGGAGTCCAGGTAGAAGAAGGCCTCAGTGCTCAGGTCCAACTCCTGAAAACTACAGAGTCACAAAACATGTACACAAGTCAGCATAATGGATGTTAATAAAGCAAGAGCGAGAGAAGAGTCGTTCAGAACAGTTCAGAAATTATATTTAAAAAATGGGTCGGAACAGTGTATGATAAAATAATATGTCACTGACCCCAGAGCGTAAACATCTGGAGGTTCTGGGTCGCAGCAGAGCCACGGCTCCAGACTGCTGTCCGGAGGCTGGCCGTTCACATTCCATGTTCCTGTGAAGAACCTAAAGCAAGCACACTAGTCAGGCTTTATGCCTAGTGAATAGTGAATAGTCAAGCAAGAGCTGATAAGAAAAGATGTTTGTTTGGCTGAATGTGATGCTTGGGTTTTACATTTTGAAACTGGGGCATGACAAATTGTCAGCTTGAAGTAAAATAAAGCCATTTCAATCTTATCTCTCCAAATCTGATGATGTGGCAGGAGCTGCTACAGTATTTGGAATTAAAAGAATTTCTATTTGATTCCAGACCAAGTGAACAAAACTGAACACACACAGCAGAAGAGCTTCTCACCTGAAGTTCTGGATGTCGACATACTCCTTCTCCTTCTTACCCAGGCGGTGTTTGATGAGGTATTCTCTCTGGCCTGCCTGACTGGACAACATGGCCTGTCTCATACTGTTTGTAGTAGGGCTGTCGCTCCATGACGGCGGCCTGTCCACACGGTCAAATCCAGATCTAAAGTGGCTGGGACAGGAAAGTTTTATCGTCACCACTGTCCGCACTTGAAAAACCCATTTAACCGATCATTATTCAGGCTAGAACTACATATTAACTGACTACTAACAATTTTAGGTTAAACCTAAAGCAAGGAAAGAAACCTGATGAGGATCTTCCTTGTGATTCCATTGGGATCGACATGTTATCATGACAGGTTAACTCACTCTTGTTTGGCGGGAGTGACGAAGGAGTTCTCTTTGCCTTGTATGGAGGCGGCTCTGTCTTTAGGGATTGGTGCAGGTGGCAGAGGGTTGGATGGATTGTAGGAGGCTTTGCGAGGAGGGAGCGGGGGGACAGGAGGAGGTTCCCTCGAGGCAACCAAACGATTCTGGTGGTTCTTTTTTTCCTCCACTTTGAGAGAGTGGTTGAAGTTGTCCTCGAAGCCAAAGTCTGACGCCAGTGATTGAGCTGGATCTCTTCTGTCTGCTGAATAATCAGGGATTGTCTGTCAGTTTTTGTACAAATGAAGGGTCTCATATATTCTCATATTAAATCAATTTTAAGAAAAATCTCCCCGAAAGTCAAATATTTCAAAAACAGATGATTCTATCTACCAAAAACATAACTATTTTGTAAGCCAAGGACTTAAGATGATTAATAAATAGTAATCACCATTGTGCTTTACTTTCAAGTCAGCAATCATTTTGTAAGAATATGTCTTTTTTTTTTTTCCATATGTTGGATATCTTGCTTTGGAATCTACCTCTTCAAATCTATGTTCATCTATGGCAATGTATGTGCTGTGTATCTATATACCTGTGCTAGTCTGGTTGGCTGAAGTGCTGTTGTTGAGGTTAGGAGGCAACGCACTGGTAGGTTTGGGCGGGTTGGCTGCAGAGACCACAGAGTTAGTCTTGGTTCCTCTTTGTGGTGGGATGGGGACAGGACCTCTGTGGGGAGCTGGTGCAAGAGGCTCCATCGCTTTGGGTGTCTTGGATTTCGATTCAACTGAGAAAATATAACTCAACACTGTTAAACGGCAGCACAAAGTCTCGTGACAGCCTTCCACAAGACTTTTTCACAAGATTTCAGACATACAGTCGGAGTATCCTAAATATTCTTGGAATGAAACAGTACGGAACGACAGTTTGCTTCTTTGAAGCTTGCCTAAGAAAAAAACATTAAATGCAATGATAGAGCTGCTGTGCCTTGGGAAACTTGAGCCTTTAATAATACAACTACACATGCCGTTTCTATTGACCTCTCACAATGCAAACAAGATAACAGATCAAGGCTGAGCCAACACCCAGAATATCAATGTTGTTATTGTAGGAAGTAGCTTGTAGCAAGTAGCTTGTTGATATAAGGACTGAAGAGGGCACAATGCTACTATATTACTACAGGCATCCTCAATCATTAATTAGCGAGTCGATGCAAATGGAGGTGTTAATGGTGAAACTGGATGGACAGGCTCTGAGAGTATACAGGTACAAATAATCACAGCTCATTCCCCCAGGCTCACATTCTCCCTGTTTAAAATCTTTTTCAGATATCCCTCCAGGGCTTAGTAGCCACGTTTACATGCACATCAAATATGTGATTATAATGCAAACAAGGCAATACTGCGAGTAAGGCAGAGCCCGTGTTAACACCATACTCTGATGATATGAATGTGATTATGCTCTTAACTGAAGCAGAATTGCAGCAACATATGCAGAGTACTCCAATTTTAATCACATTAATAGACACCAGTAAGAAAACATATACATCTTAACAGCACCTTTGCATTTCTTGATCTGTGGCCAAGTTGCACATGTGCCCAGCTCACCGTGTTACGTGGAGGTAGAAGGGAACTGTACTCCATACAGGGCTACATTAAGGGATGATTCTTACAAAAATTTGTTATCCACAACTGCTTGTAGTATATATAAGGGCCATGCCTTTCGGTTGATGAAATCTCTATCGTCATCCAAAGGCGGCAGGACAGCTATGTACGTTTCATCAGCAGCCTATAATTTGAGGAATGCGATGCGCATTTTCAAAGCACCGCACAATTGCACACGCCTCATCCAATATAGGTACCTTGATTAAATCTTGTGCAACTACCACCATACTCTTGCAAAATAGGTACACAAACTTCTGTGCTTTTGTGCACACCAAACTGGTTGGTTTATAACTCAGTATATTACATTAAGTTTATATAGTGCAATTACAGCGCGGTTACAGTCATGGTTACATGGTATGCGCCTTAGATCACTGAGCTACCAGGACACAGTAGGAAACAAGCTTTCCACAATTGTCGGTCATCAAAACTTCTGTCATGTAAACGGGAGTATTATGGTGAGTTAACGGCTTCATTGAACTATTACCTTACTCACAGTAGTGGCAGTAGTCACATTGCTGTGCGCATATAAACCTAGCCAGAGAGTACGTCTAAGATAAGGCTTAACAAAGCTTATACTCACTTTTGGAGGGTGGCATCTATTATGCATAATTATACTGCTGATGAGTCATCAAATATTCCAGCTGCCAGCCTGCCACAATAGCAAAGTGGTAATGTCTAATTACTTTTAATGTCAATAGAATGTCTTGAATGCTTGAATGCATGAATAGTGGCTCTTGCGCTCGTTGCTATTGGTTGCTTGTAATTTTGGTAATCTGGAAATTTAAGGAATTTTGCACTTATTACAGTGTCAGCTAAATGCCTAAAACTAAATGTAAAAAGAAAAAAAGTAAAAGCATAAGGCCATGAGCTAAAGTATACAAAGGCTGCATTCACTGTGGTGGCCGTCACCTTTAACGGTGGATTTGATTTCAAAGATGGCAAGCAAAGGACTCTTCCTAACAGCGTGTGGGTGGCAAGAGCCCATAGGAAATCAGTGAGCAATGTAATCCACCCTGGGTAAATAAATGTTAGATGAGTGGCTAAATAATTGATGGCCCAGGTGTGTTAGAGCAGTGACAGACAGTGGAGCCTCACCTTGCTGCTTGGCCCTCTTCACCTGGGAGAAGAAAGTGTGAGTTCGCTCATCATCCTGGAGTTCCAGCAGCAGCTCTGGGGCTTTCTCCCCTCGCACCCGTATCCTAACACAGGCTGGAGTGGGATACAGAACACACACACGCACACGCACCCACACACACACATATTCAAGTTGGATGCCCTCATGTCTGCCACAGACTTTGCAAACACATTCAAATGCAGACTAAGAATACAAAGCAAAGTGAGAATACAAAGCAAAGTGATTTAACAGAGAACCAATTCAGCATGCTTCCAGAAAGCCCTAGCAACTCATGACCAACTTTTTCTGCTAAATAAAGAGGCAGGCATTTGGCTCAAGGCATGCTCTAAAAATGTAGTTTGGTTGGATAGGAGCTCTGTTGCAGTAATTGCCGTGTTTTAGCTTTGTTTTCTTGCCACAATACAGGACTAAAATTCCAGCCTTGCTTGCAAGACCAGAGCAGCATCTCTTCAGTATAATCTTAATTTAACAACAGATCCAACAGAAGAATACTCATTCAAATCTGAAGCAGGAGGTAAAGAAGTTAGGACTTACTATCTACGGGGAAGTCAATAAGAAGAGCCTCTTCTGCCTCTGAAAAGAAATAGAGGAAAGAGAGAAAATGAAAGGGTGGCCATGCAGTTCAAAGGTCTGTCGTGGGTGTGACCCAGTGGTGGCATAACTGTTTCCAATAGGCTCTAGTTGCTACATGTTGACTTTTAAATTATGTCTTCCCAGAACAAAGGAAATGCCCCCCTGGACTTCCACTTCTACACCACTGTGCAGTAACCTTGAGTAAACAGTAATACTGCTATGCCTGGGAGTTGAGGAATGTGAAGTCCAATACCCACAGGCAGTGACGAGGTTGTGGGCTGAACTCTATAAACATGCCATGTCCGTCTGACTGGAATCACAAACATCTTATAAAGGGATACATCATTCATTGTCTACAAATCAGGCATAGTCTGCTGCAGTTGAATACATAAAATATCCTGGTCATTTGAGAACATTTAGCATACCAGAAACAGTCAATACTATAATTTTGAAAGTGAAGACAAAAAAGTCACACACTTACCTCGCACAATCTGAAAATTACCATTGATGGGTATAGACAACTGAGGCACTGGACTAGACACAACAGCATCAGGGGTGGCCAAAACACCCAATCTAGATGAGAACAGGATAGACTCCCACTTAACATCACACCTGTATTGTCCTTATGCCTCAACAATGTAATTTAGTCTAATCAATAAAATTATCTGAAACATAAAGCCAATACAGAGCAGTCACAGCAATTTCACAGAGCAAAGACTTCTTTCTTATAGCAGCCCATCTCATGCAATTAAAATTGTGGATGTTTCATGCAAATCATTCAATATGAGGGTATTAGAATGACTGAACGATCGAGATGCAATACGAGTCATTGTGTTATTAGGTTTGGATAATATTTAACTCTCTGATTATTAATTTGTAATGCAATAGAAACTCATCTATAAAAATGTACCAGGAAGGATGTTGTTAAGAAGAAAGATGTGACTAACACTGAAATGTAATTAGATTGTATTAAAGATTTTTGAAATGTGCATGCATACAGAAATGCTTTGCAGTCTAATTTGCAGTTCAATTGCTTTAGTTGTATAAACAATTACACGCAATCAACAATATGCTGCATGTTCCCATCTCTGATTTTTTTTTTCCTAATGTCCAATCAAATTCCAAAATCTGGTTCAGATGAACAAGGTTCTACTTTAGTTGGGTTCTGTTGACAAAAACAAACTTGTAATTTGGAAGGCAATTTGGAGGAGCTTAGCTTTGAGTCATTAAATGAAGGAAGCCTGAGCACAGTCAAAATAAGCAGCTTCAAATCTCTGATGTGGGTTAATGTAGGACAGGTCATATTTCACTCTCCAACAATGGCTGAGCAGCAGTTAGGGTCACAGCATCAAGCTGTGCACGGCTTGCCCACACTTCCCTTCCACTTCACAAGAAGTCTGATTACTGTCGAGTAGAGGAAAATGATTCAGCCCTGCTTGACTAAATGTGTCAGAGGGATTTGCGGCTCCACAGAGCCAGCGATAACCCTTCTGCTGATGCGGTAAGCTACACCACCGACAACTGTAGAGAACATTCACGTCTGTCAACAATGCCTTACACTATATAATTCAATCAAGACCAAAACACAGAGTGTGATAAAAAATTCAAGGGGTGTCACTGTCATAGCTTTATAGACCCATAAAGCACCAACTAAAACGTTGACAGCACCTGGTTTCCATGTCCACTTTACCATTTTCCCCTGACAGGAGTGCAGCTTAGTGTGTGTGGTTTTAACGCAGTTAGCCAAGCATGGAGCTTGTATGCTCATGTGAATCTCATTACGCTCTAGGACAGAGGGTGGAATTCCGGATAATGGGAAGTGTGTTGGCTGGCAATGGGGCTAATCGCTCTCTCCCTCACACTGCCGTAAACCACAGCCTGCTACAAATACAAACAACACTGATAATTGAACACACCTACTGACACAGTAAAAACATCCCTTTCACAAAACAAACATGTATGTGCTGGAGCTGCCATGGAAAAACACCTCAGGTTTTGAGCATGTGACTATCAGATGAATCCTCGCTGACAGTGGCTACGCATGGGCAGCAGGGTGTAGGGTAAAGTGTGTAGGGCGCAGGCCTGGACCGGGGTTCAAATCACCATGTCGGCAAGCCAGTCAACCCTGCTGAAGTGTCCTTGAGCAAGACACCGAATCTCAGCTCGGTTCTGTAGCTGACCCTGACCTCTGACCTCCCTGCAGAGGGGGAGTCAAGTGAAGAGAATTTCTCTGCAGGGATCAATGATGTATTAGAGTAATGATCCTTGTAATCACTTTTTTTTGCCAATTATTGTGACTGTAACATGTTTTTCTATGCAATTTCTTTTTGGTGCTTGTTAAAAATGTTGGGAAAAAAGTGTTTGGCCAAGTATTTTGCACAACACAAGAATAGCGTGTTTATGCTGCTGTCTGAATTGCCTTTCCATCCGAGAAAACAACTGCTGCCTCTTGCCATTTGAAAATTCCAGTATTCAATATTGCAAATTCAGTAATTTTTTGATTGATAGTACAGCCCTTGCTGAGATGAACTGTTCGATTCAGCCAAACATCCTGCCTCCAGCAACAGAGTATTCTGCTGCGCTGTTGCCAGCAACCTTGTCACTGGACAGCATAGACAGGACGGTCTACTGTGGAACCCAATATTTAAACTGTACAATGTTAGGCATCCAAGAAATTTTGTCTATACCTCAGTGTGGCCTAATACAGCAGACAACATAAGACAACTGCCAGGGAACACAAACATAAGCCAGCCCAGGCGAAGCAGAGACAAAACTGTTCAAATACGCCACAGCTTCGAGTCTACCTTTCAAATACAGAAAGAGTGGTTAACTAGATGGACTTCTATAGGAAAGATGAGAAGCTAACTAAAACAAGTGTAAAGGAAGAGGTTTTGCTATTGAACATCTAAAATCTCAAGGTGCTGTGCTGCTGCAAAAACACAAGTATGACCTGTAACATCTCACCAGATTTATCTACTACCTAAGACAAGCAGATGATGAATTTTCAGTCACCATGTTCTGCAATACTTACATAAACTCTCCACAGCGCTCAATTAGTGACAGTAGTCTGGGCTCCTTCTGGCCAGACCTCAGCTCCTGGCCTCTTACAGTGTGAACATCACAATCAAGGAATTATTACTGAAGGTAAGAAAGGCGCTTGGACATTACAAGCACTGAATTGTTATTGATTAACTAAAGACCATCTTATATTAAACTCTATTATATTAGCTTTCAGGGCCTCACTTTCATTTCTGTTTAGGGTTGGTTAGTTTGTGAGATTAAGTTACTCTGTGGTGGTCATTGTTAGAAGGCATGCTAATGGAAATTAGAAGGCAAATTAAAGTATTAGCACAGTGTCAAGTCACAAGGCACGAGCCTGGGACTGAGGAAAGCAGTGAACTAGCAACCAACCTGACTAAATCATATTCAGCCAAGCACAAGTCAGTTAGACGAGACTGATCATCATGACATGGTTAGTAACAGGGCTACAGCAAGAACTCTGAGCTGTATAACACAAACAGGTGAATAAACTCAGACGAGTAGCTCTATTATTAAAATATGATTAACTATTAATATGGAAAATTTCGTCTATAAATATTGGCAAGCTAACATTAACGACATTTGTTTAGCCCAGCCATCTAACGTTAACTAGCTACCTGAGCAATCATTCAGTTACGCTAAGTAAAAGCTAACGTTAGCCAACAAGCTAAAGCAACAAAAAAATACAAAAAGGTGGTAACTTAGCTACGTAACGTTAACTCAAAAAGGATATTGCCAAGCACTTCTCGTCGCATATCCCAAAGCTCAAAGACGAATCCATTCTTACCAATATGAAATAAATAGTAGTTTATCATTAGCGATTTCACGGCTGTCCAGTCCAGACGTTACAGAGAAAGTTAAATCCCCACCCCTGCACCCGGCCTTCCGGGGTGACAGCTGTCAGAGGTTGGGTGGTTGCTAATGCTAAACTAGCTTGTTAGCTAGCTGTTGTTGGACGGGATCGCAAACGTTCAATGTAGCTAAGAAATCAAAGTAGTGGTTAGTTTGCGGCATCCTCTCTGAAACCTTCAGATGTCGCCTTCTCTTCTCTCCCTCTCAATGTCAGGGAAAAGCATCCAGTCCGGCTAGTTTTAGACTAGCTACATAGCTAGCAGTTTGTGGTAGATTGGTATTCGGCTAACAGTGCGCTACAGAAGAGTTTGCTAGTGCTCCGAGATCCCCCCTCCCTCTTGTCACAAATCCTGATGTGCATGTTTTGCCGTGGCGTTAAGCCCGAGAGGGTGGAGTTTGCCAGTGCTCTGTGGCATCTTACGGTGGCAGCCTGGCAGGAAGAAAACTTTCCCAACCTAGTTTACTCTGGATAACAAAACGAGGGTTGTGTGCCACAGAGGCGTTAGTTGAGAAGCAAATTAAGTGTATTGTTTTCTTGTAACCTTTAAGTACTGTTTGTGAAATATAAATCAGAGGCACCACTGTAAACTGAACACAAATACAATTTTTATTAGTTAAAATGGCTTACACTGGAATTTACATAGACTATAACATTCCTACATGATTATACCCACAGCAAAAGTAGGCCAATATAAAAGGACCTATAGGCGAAAAATTAGATAAATTAATTTAGGCTGAATCAGTGCACCCATTGTTATTTTTATCAAATAGCATTGCCTTAAAATGAATTAAAAAATCTTCTGATGTTAACCTGAATGATGATTGTAATGAACCTAGAACAACAGGCCTCCATGTGAATGTATTTTACTCTAATTGTTCAGAGACAGTACCTCTTGGCCATTAATGTAAGCACACTGATATGAAGGCACAGTTACATGAATAAATGTTTGCATTTTCAGTCAACATTTACAGTTTTGTAGTGAAAGGTGCTTTGGAAACTGCTCCACTAATACATTTGATTTCTCAGGTATTGTAGGTTTTAATCTTGTGAATGGCATAAGGACTGGAGTCTTGATGTGGCCACATGTCTCCGTTGGGCAGATCCCTCGCCTGCTCTGCCTCACGCTCCACCATCTCTACTGTCATGGTGGACGGACTGAAGATGTCTGCTGTGCGGTAGGCCTGTGTGAGGCGGCGGAAGGAGGAAGTGTCTGAGACGTCGTCGTCGTAGAGGTCCTCCATGAGCCCCTTGCGTTGTCTGCGAGACGCCTTCAGCTCACTGCTCAGGTCAGAAACCAGATCCTTCACATCCCTCACTATTGTGGAGCGCAGGCCGAACAGACAGAGCAGGAATACCAGACCGGCACAGATGCCAGAGACAAAGTACAGAGCCACTCTCTCTGGGAGACCTGGAGGAGATGTATGTAAGGGTCATGGGTCAAACTAGCTTCAAAAATTATTGTCTTAAGAATCAGCAAATTCCCAGTTGTGCATCAAAAACATGCTGTTAATCATCCTGGCTTTCTGCACCAATTTATTTAGATTATAGGTAGGTTTAGCATGACAAAAAATACCTACTGCAATATTGACAAGACATGTACATGCAACTATTTTGTTTATTAGGGGCCACCCCAGCCTGAGAACGACAGGCATCAATGCACATACCCAATATTTTTTCAATGATCTCCAGAGAGTTGGTTAAGAGCACGTTTTGAGGCCTGTAGGTGGGGCCAGTGTACCATCCGCCTGCAGGTGAGAGGGGTCCGGGCTCAGACGCCAGTGAAAGTCTGCATGCTTTCAAAACTATGTATATTCTGTCGTACTCTTACCATGTGTGTAGTCCGAGATCATGAAAGGATCCGTTGACCCGCGACCCACGTCCTCCAGAAGATATCGGGGCACTAGGGAGCACATGAAAAATTTGGACATGAGGCTGTGTTTGCCTCAGTCACAAGCAGGAACTTCCACCCTGCCATCTGTCACTCACCACAAGTGAAGGACACCCGCAGGTGTTTCCTGGTCCCAGGGAAGCAGGGGTCCCCAAAGGTTTGGGTGTCGGCCAATACTGAGCAGTTCGCCCTGCCGTGGCACCTGCGTGACACCTTCCTCAGAGCCGAGGGTGAAAGGCACTCTGGGATGAATGGAATTTACCAAAATAAATACATGTAATTTATTTATCATGACAAATAAATATAAACTGAAGAATATTATACACTGGTCTCAAATCAGAGCTCTGGTATGCAACATTATAATTGTAATAAAACGTAGCTGAATATAATTTATCTCTAGTGAGTGGATAATTGTTATGCATAATTCATACTGATGTTTTATCTATGTGTATTACAGTAATAGATGAATAAGGCACAGCCATTATTCTCCCTCACATCTATATAAATTGATATTTGTCCCACTATTTCACCACTAGATGCCACTCAAGCCCCCAGTTTCAGACCCATGTCAGTGTGCCGCACAGTCTCCTGAGGACAGTTGGGGCTGCCGTGCAGCAGGTGTCCGAACGTGGCGGAGTAGATGGCGAGGACGGTGTCATTCTTACACATCAGCCTCAGACGCTCATTTTCACACACCAACCTTGTGCGGTGGTGCTCTGAAAAGGTACAGGTACGCACACACAAGTACACACAAGAGTATTTTGATGAGCATTTAGCAAAGCAACTTAATTGTCTGATATATCAGACAACTGATATATCAAGTGAGTGACAGTAGTGAAAAAAATCAATGGAAGGCATAATTGACTGCTTGAAAATGTTGGGACCCCTGTCCACTTGCATTCCGGTCATATGATTATATATGTTATTATCATATGATTATGCACCAGGTTAATCATATGGGGTCAATTCATGAATGAACACATCAATTTAAATTCAGCCGAGGAATTCGAATTTGAAAAAAACTACAGGAAACAGAATTGGAATTTAATTGGAATTTTGGGAAATTGAATTTAATTCAGTGAAATTGTGTGAAATTCCATCTGAGATTACACATAGTGTTATATATTATCAATACTGAATATCAACAACAACAAATGAAAATGAGTTGAGAATTGATCCTGAATAACATGTAATACATGCATTATGATTGAATGTATTTGATTTGTTTAACTGTCTTCTATTTGATTCATAATGTTTGATTTATAATGTTTAGCAAGTCAAGACAAACTCTCTTAGAAGTGAAGTTTCATGGAAATTAATGGAATTCAGTTCTGTTTCCTGTCCTTCCAATTCAATTCCAATTCTGTTTCCATAGAGCTGGGTGACATTCCAATTCCAATTCCAACTCCAGGAACTGAATTGGAGTTTACCATGCATTCTCAATTCAGTTCATGAATGGCCTCAACCCTGCTATCCACATAATGAATGTTAGGTTTACCTGGTCGGCACTTGTAGGAAACCAGGAGGTACTTGCTGGTGAGAGGGCAGGGATCTTGTCCAAACACCGGACTAATGACAGGGAGGTGGCAGGACCGCCGACCCTGACATTCTGACACCACTTTCTGCAAGGGCCAAGAAAACAGAGCATGTGTCGATTACTTTCATCCACTGTGCGAGTCACCCATGAACGTGTTTGATGGGTGTGAGGTAGACTAAGTGCTTTACTTTTCTAAAACACAGACTGTGCTGTAACATTCACCTCACTACGGCCTTGTATACCTCAATAGCAACCGGGGAAACACATTCAGTATCCTCCTCCACGGTTGTGTTTGTGTTAGCAGAGGGACACAAGTACTGACTGGGAACGCGTCGTCCATAGAACGCTGACAGGACAGCCACAGACGTCCTGGAGGGACACTTGATGGTGAGGATGTCCCCTTCACAGGCATGAGCAGTGTGGTTCTTCAAAATTGTGTGAAGGTATACTGAAAGACAATACAAGGCAGTGCAAATTTCATTTTAGGAATTTTATGTTGTCTGTACAAGATCTTCTTGGCATTAGGACATTTAGGGGGGAAAAGTTCAATAGGGGAAGTGTTTCATGTTCTGAATTAAAATAAAACCTTGAAAGAAAGAAGAAACAATGACTGCACCAGATTTAGCATCAAATTGTGCATTGTGCAGACATAACAGCCTCACCGACGCCAGTCAAAATGGGCACATGATCCCATTGAAAGTGAACAATATGGCGCTAATCAAACCAACACCTGTTACCTAATCTCAAGGGGAGTGGCTTAATGTGTCCTTTATCTCATGATTGGATGTTCACACTCAAGTGATCTGAATCATATTTGATGAAGCAGAAGCACAGTTTGACCTACGTCATAAATAAAATCTACTATGAACTCTGTTTTCTTTTTAACAAAACGGAAAATGATTGGCTGACTCAATTACTATTTCTCAATAACACACGACATAGAAGCTCTTCATTTTCCAATAGTGGCAAGATGGATAGTGTGACCTATTAGATAATTATTTTCCATTGCCTGCAGCCCAGCTCTGGTTGACAAGTGGGCGGTGTCCCATCGCAGGGTGTAGCTCTCCAAGACAATATTTGGACTATGACCACAGATACAAACACATGGGACAAGGGAACATAGACAGTGAGTTAAGACTCCCCTCCCATTGTGCTTCCTGTCCTTGGCCCCTATATGTGTGTGTGTGTGTGTGTGTGTGTGTGTGTGTGTGTGTTCCTGGCCAGTTCTGCTGTGTGCGCCACAGAGGCAGCTTGCAGCTTCAGGGAGCGACTGGGAGGCAGTACCAGGCACTCACTCACAATGAACTATTATTAGGCCTCTTATAGCTGCACACAAATGGAGATCTCTGCCAGGGTCAGATGGAGAGATACACTGCGATGCTGACAATAGATGTGTCTTGGACAAAAGCTACCTCAGTCGCCTTTGCTAGGACCGTCTGTCATGTCAGAACATATTATCATTATGTTAACATCTGTCATCCATCCTACTTTACGGTCCAGAGTTCACCAAATACCACCCTTGTTATGAATAAATCTCAACTGTATTTTATTTATTGCTTTGAAAGTATCACAATCTGGGAAGACATTCCTTAATTGTGTTGAAATAGTTCAATCAAATCCTATTCTTGGTGATCTGTTAGGAACTAAGAGGAGGATCTCTTCAACTGTATTTTATTTATTGCTTTGAAAGTATCACAGTCCGGGAAGACTTGAAGATTGTGTTGAAATAATTCACTCTGATCCTATTCTGGGTGATCTGTGAGGAACTAAGAGGAGGATCTGTTCAGCAGCTTCTTAACCCTGATTTTAGTCTCTCAGCATGAGCTGCAGCAGCTGTTTGGACCGCAGGATGTACAGGAGATAAACGAGGGAATGTCGAGTGTCTTTCAGGAGCTTCCTTGACAGAGGCTGCACCGCCGAAATGTGACAGATCAGCGTTTTGACTTTCCCCTACTAAAGCAATTATGAATGTCAAATTGCACTTACCAGAGAAATCGGGAGCAGAGTGTGCGGTGTGTGTGTTCAGAGCCAGAAGCAGAGCCAGGAGACAGACGGACCTGCAGAAACTCCACGGGGCCGTCATTGTGCGTATCCTGCATAACAGACCACCAGGGTTTTTCGTAATGACTTGTTTTGCTATTGACTGGCTGGGAGAGAGCGGTCAGTGGGTCAATGATGCCATTGTGTTTACCAAGGAACAGCCACCCCCTTTAGCCATAAAAAGACAGTTGACTGCTTTAAAAAGAGCTGACAAGAGAGCTCCAATATTGCTTTAACTGAGTTTGGGTTGGTGTATGTAACTGCATGTTTACGTGTGGATGCATGTACATTTAATTTGTATTTATACTTTGAAAGATAAAAGAAACTGCAAAAGACAGCCATATTCAATTTGGAGTGATTAAATCCATTGCAGAGCTGCACAGGGTCACTGGTATGTTTTTATTTGGCTTGTGGGATAACATCTTGACCTTACGTGTGTGTAATGGCAAAATCAAGACTCTCTTATTAGTCTCCTGGGCCCACTGGTCAACAGTGAAGGTCCTGTTTATGGAGATAAGGCACTTTTTTTCCAGGGGGTGACTTCCAGCTGCTGTGTGTCCAGTGGAGATATGGGTGTCTATCTCCATGAGATTCGGCTTTTCTTTTTGTCTGTGGAAGAGGAAGAGAGAAGGTCAGTGGCAAGTTACACATTTCCAGTGCCATTTTTTTTTTCCAGGAAATCACATTTTTTAGAGTCTCAGTGTAGCTGGCAACAGTTGGTTTCAGTTTACCGTAAAAGCTGTGATTTGAGGCTTAATTTCCCGTTTACAGAATCGCTGTTTCTCAACCCTGACTGACCAGTGTTGTCATACCAACCAAACACTGACAGATAACACATGAGAAGTCAATGGTAAGTTCACCAGCGCTGAACGCAGGGTGAGGACATTATCAGTGATTACATAAATGGCCAGATGTGGTGACTAAATATCAAAATGAATTCCTGAGTGGCACTCCAGTTCCAATAAACTCTCCCTCCATGGCAGTGGAGTAGAAACAATTTCAAGAAGTCTCCTACGGAAGCTGATAATTTAATCAATCAGAAGTGCACACATCGAACCCTGTAAGACAAAAGCAAAACCCACATTTCATCTTGTGCGTACCTCAGCATGGCACTCCCACATTACACTCTTGTAAAATTCCATTCACCTCCCAAAGGAAGTGTCAGTACAGTGACTCATTTTTCCTTATAACTCCCTGGTATGACTATCTTGGAGGTGGAGAGGCAGACAGAGTTGAGGGGAATGTGTGAGGAGGGAGATTTGGTATTTGATCACTGCAAAAGCTCGAGCCATGATGACCTCCCGGCCTTTCTAGGCATTTAAAAGGAAGGAGGAGGATACTTTCTTTTCTACAACTGGCTCTGCCATGAGCTACATTTCCTGTGCTGGGCAAGTGTTATTCACTGAATTTCCAGGATTTGTTGGGAGTTTTCAATGTGAAGTGTTTGTTTTCCATCCTCCCTCTCAGTGATGTAAATTCCCATCATCCACTTGGGCAGATAAATAAGACCAGATCAGAGGATAGACCCTTGTGTCTCTTGGTGTTTGTTTTCTAATTTTCTTGTGATGTGCTCTATCTTGCCTATGGTCTTGCCCCATTCAGACGGTGAGTATTTCTTGAGGCATGTCCACACTGAAATATGGGGATTTTGCCATTAACTTTCCCTTCCCCTATTTACCATAAATGGATGCCAAAACGAAACCATAATGAACTGAGAGCTTAACCTCCGCCCAACTCCCCAAGGGACATGTGGTTCTAAGTTGAAAGTAAATCTATTCATTCATTCATTCATTCATTCATTTACCCAGCCATCTTTACTAATCATTACCTATACTTTCAAAAAATATTGAGTCATTTTCGTATATGCCTTAAGAGCAAAGGGCCACAAAGCTTTGGTTGTTGCAGACAAATCTTTTTGTTTCTTGATACTGTCCCACGCTTTATCAGTAACCAAAAGTAAAACTCGCCTCCTTCCCTTTTTATTCACCATGGGCCATGCAGGGGTTTCCCTCACCATGATGCAATAGTCTACCATATACGTTACTCACAATCCCCTCAAATTTCCATCATCATTTTACAGAATGGTGACTATACCAGGCTGGACCAATTTTAGATGCACAAACATAATCTGAATGCATAAAACATTCAAATAAGCATTACCAATTTCAACCTCCTAAGGACAATAGTCTGTATTTATACTATAATCTACTTCTAATCTACTATAAACGAAAAAATATAATAAAATACATTTTGAGAGAACATTTAGCTGAATTTCTTACTTACAAAAGCATAGAAACTTGGAAAAGTACATTTTTAATTCATAATTATAGCAAAAAAACAAAAAAAAATCTCATTGTTTCTGATCAAACAAACAAAATGTATGAAAGTTCAGTGTGGCTTAACAGGAAAAATGTATGAGCTTGATATGTTCAGGTTCTGATTACATTCCTGTATCCAAAGTGTATATTCAGTTAAACAGATGTGGAAGTGAAGGCTACTTTTCAGCAACAAAATTAGATTAGGTGTCTCTACTGGTTCCCTGTGTCCTTCAATACACAGTAGATGCTTTGTATTACGCACAGCCTTGAGGTGAAAAGTATTCCTAATCTATAATGCCATCCATATCTAAAACACACCATTCAACTGTAAGAATGAGTGTGGCCCAGATGAATTGTCTGAATATGTGTGTTTTGAGTCACATGGTGATATCAGCATACAATAAGTAGAAGAAGGACCTATTTTAAGCTCTCCTGTTAGTTTTTGGCACTGGGTATATAAGAGTGTGTACCCCGCCCATTCTCTGGATCCTCCCTCTCCTCTCCCCTGACTTGTAAAGTATGTTCAGAGCGATAGTCACCAAGGAGTGCTCAGACAAAACACACCAGCAGGAAGGTCTCACACCTCCTTCTGACATCCACATCAGCAGAGACACACTTGACTCCAGAGCAACAGTCAAGTACACTTGCTCAAGGCTGCTCTTATCAGTTTCCACTCCTGCCCTGCAGATTTTTTTGGGGGGTGCAGAGAGCCACTGACTTTGGTTCAGGTAGACACTTGTGGGGAGAAGTTATTTGGACTTGAAAAAGTAAAAAAAAAAAAAACTTCTTTTTGGGACGACATGGCACTGCGACAGGACTCCGACAAAGAGCCAAGCATCGAGCTGTTCATAAAGGTCAGTAAATTTAATATTCTTCCTTTTGGCTCAATGCTTTTTTCACATACTAATCTGGAATAATAAACCAATAACTGGCAAGAAAAAAGTAGATTTTAACACAAGAAGCAAAAGCCAATTGCACTTCATTGCTGCAAATAATCAGATTACATATAATCAAAATATGAAATACTCATTTTGTCTGTCATCTAGAAGAATAGATGTAGACAAACACCAAGATTTAATGTGTACCTATCAGTACTGAGTATTGTAAAAGGACAGAGATCACAGTACGTTGCTGTATGTTCAGTCATCAATCAGAGGACGACTCAATTTGATGGGCGCCATCCACAGATACCACATGCTACAGATGCCGATGTGTGTGTGTATCCCTATAGAGTCAGAGAGGGTTTTTATCAGTGAGCCCAGACAGCAGAGGCAAACTTATCATTGCACACACAGAGGGAGCAGGGAGCTGCTGGCCTCAAGCCTGACCCAGGCACACCCACACAGACACACTTACACTTACACAAAAAATAGACATTTTTAACAAGAACACACACAAACAAATAGTCACTCATAGGAATTCTTATTTTTCACATAAATGAACTTTTGTTTACATACACAAGCTGAAATAGAGAAAAAAAAGACTCATTCTTGAGAAAAAAGATATCCAAACTTTTAACATCAAAAGCATCAGAATCATTTTATTCTCCAGACACCATAACAAAACACAAATGTGTCTTAGTGACATCAGTGCAGAAACATATAGAGAATTTACATATTATCACACTGTTAACTGATACATGATACAAGGTCAAGTGAACCTCACACACAGTAAGGACGGTACAAGACATACAATAGACAGTAGACAATACAGATCACTCTGCCAATATAACATTCAACACTCAGTCGCTAACAACAGCATATTCACAACATATCAGACCAATGCCGAAGCCAAGGGTGACGCAGGTGGTGTTTTCACCAGACTGTGTTGTCCTGTGGTGTGTGTGTTGGCCGAGGGACGAGAGTGAACGGTAAATGTCTGCTATCTTCCTCTCTAAAACAATGCCTGCTTTTCCTCCCCTTGGAGCACAAATCCCTAAAATATCCCAGGCACGCCTATCACGCCAGATATCTTTTGTTTACTAGCAGAGGAAGGTTAGGTTAGGGAGATTGTTTACCATGTTTATCAGCTCAGGAGGATTCGGGAGATTGCGATTGCTTCATTGGCTAAAATAGGCCATATCGAATTTGGTGGCTATCTCATATGACCATGAGGTGTGTGTGTGTGTGTGTGTGTGTGTGTGTGTGTGTGTGTGTGTGTGTTCTAAAGAAACGAATTGCATTGTCATCTGAAGCCCGACGCTTTTCTTACTTTGCTTTTTGTGTTTTTCAGGCTGGCCATGATGGAGAGAATGTGGGAAACTGCCCCTTCTGCCAAAGGCTCTTTATGGTGCTATGGCTGAAAGGAGTCAAGTTCACAGTGACCACTGTTGACATGAGGAAGTAAGCACCCCTCCTCCTGCACACACACTTCCTGAGCATCTGGCTGCAGGGACTTTCACACAGGCCTCTGTTAAGACGTTATTAGGAGAATTGAGATGTTTTTCAGAAATCCAAACCATTTCTCTTCTGTTAATAGAGGCGTTACTCATGCGGCGCAACAGAGGTGAAGGGAGGAGCTTGTAAGCCCAAAGCATCTGAAAATGTACAAAGAGCTCTGTGTTGCTTTCGGACAAACACCTTTTTTAATTGAGCCTTTATTGTGTGAATTTCTCAGGGCCATTACTGGTGAGCAAATAAGATCAGGAAACTTTGAAAGGATGCTGATAATTGAGTGATTCATGCTTGGGCCCCTTAAATAGCCAACCACTCCCAACTCTGTGTGTTTTATTAACTAAATCAACAGCCGATGTTGAAATCATTAATCCAGAGGGCCACATTTGATTCTGACAGCCCAGATAACTGCTGCATTCACTGAATCCAGAACGGCACTCTCAGTTTTGACATGCTAGATAACAATTGTGCTCAGTGTGACGTTGGCACTGAGTGATTACATAAATAGCCAAGTTGCTTGTCCTTCCCTTTCACCCCCTCTCTCCATCTTGCTCTGTGTTCTCCAGGAAGCCAGCGGAGCTCAAGGACCTCGCCCCCGGGACCAACCCTCCTTTCCTCCTCTACAACGGCACCCTCAAAACGGACTTCATAAAAATTGAGGAGTTTCTTGAACAAACACTGGCCCCTCCCAGGTACTGTGCCCTTATAATCATTACATACATAATGCTGAAACGTGAATTGGAAGCTTATTCCCTTTAAACAAGCTCACTCCCAGGCTCCTCCTGTCTCGTCCCCAGGTATCCTCACCTCAGCCCGCTCAACAAAGAGTCCTTTGACGTGGGCGCTGACATTTTTGCAAAGTTCTCTGCTTTCATCAAGAACAGTCCAAATAACAGCTGTAGGTTTGGTTTCACCTAATACTTCAAACACATTAAGCCTCAAAATGTTCAATTTCTGATTACTAATTTGGTTATTATAAGATAAAATGAGGCTACGCAAATGATAAAACAATTCAATTGAATATTCACTTAGTATGTGATTTCTGGAGTGAATAGCAAAGTTAGATAGCAAAACACTACAGACCAGCATCTTTACATGTCCCTGTGTTTCTGACTCTCCAGTCCATGAGAAAAACCTGCTGCGGGAGTTCCACCGTCTGGACGTCTACCTGAACTCCCCGCTCCCCGAGGAGGTCGACCACAACTCCAGAGAGAGCATCGCCGTCTCCAAGAGGAAGTTCCTGGATGGCAACCGCCTCACCTTAGCCGACTGCAACCTGCTGCCCAAACTGCACGTCATCAAGGTGAGACAGAGACTTCGGCTGGCACCTGAACTGTGCAGAATATCCATTTTTGTCATCTTCTGGTACAGTATAGTTGTGACCAAGTTGTTTTTAGTAACTGCAGGACTTGCAGTACATCATAATACAGGGATATATGACTGCTCACAGGTAGCTGGAAGAAGCAAAGCAAAGGAATACTCCTGATCACCTAAAATGGATCAGGGGTAGAGACAGCAGCCTGCTGGTTCAACATGATTATTCATCCTGTGCAAACTATTCAAATGTCAACGTTGCTTAATATGCTGGGTGTGTGTTACACTGTAGGACGGGCCTGGAGGACGGACGGACACCAAGCCCGTTGCATAAACTTAGTGTAAGACTAGGCTAAGCCTTAGACTGACCTTAGACTTTAATTAATTAAGACTGTCTGCTGCATAAGACTAAGTAAGACTGATTTATTTTGAGGTAGGAAAGTTAGCCACCCCCCTCCCCCCCTTGCTAAGCCTGAGTTAAGAACTCTGTTGCTATATGGCTACGAGTCGGCCTAACTGTCCAAACGGGAAGTTTAAATACTGTAGCTGTTTCATACACAATGGCAAATCTTTGTTTTTTGGAAAGAGCCTTAAGAAGGAAGTGAGTCTTTAGAGACAGAACCAACCCATTACAGATCTACAACAATCAAGAAGTAGGGGAGTGACTGTGATTTCCTAGAGAAACCATCCTTATGCTTAAATCTGACATAAAGTCAGATTTAAGTCTAAGACTAGGCCTATCTTCATGCAACAAGGGATCATTATGTAACCTGGTGTATTTCATGTTTCTCAAAATACATGAAAACATTAAATCTTGATCTTCCTTTCCCCTTCTTTATAGATTGCTGCCAAGAAGTACTGCGACTTTGAGATCCCAGCCCAGTTCACAGGCGTGTGGCGGTACCTCCAAAACGCCTACGAGAGAGAGGAGTTCAACCAGACGTGTCCGGCCAACATCGAAATCGAGAAGGCTTACTTGAGTGTGGCCAACAAGAGGAATTAAACCAAATTCATTCTATGTTTCCACTCAGTGTAACCGTCCATCTAAAGATGGTTTTCTGTATCGGGTGCTGAAACCTACAAATACAAATTCTGACAAGGACACCTTAGAAATCACTCTCTATTCTACCTTACAAACCCTGACCTGTTGTTGCTATGGGACATGGGGACATGCTAAACCAAAATGTTATTGGTTGTAAGTATTGACTATTTATTCACAGTCATTCTACTGACAAATGGTATTTTTATGCCACATTAAAAAAGGCCAAGTGTGCAATTGACCATTCATCTAATTTAGGAGTTTTTTTGTCTATAGTGTAAATATATATATTTTTACATGTTGTTTATGATCAAAACACCCTTTATTAAAATATGTATGATTATGTGTGAGTAGTGGCTACAGAAACCTTCCCAAACAGTTCACAGTCATTTTTATTCAAAACATGCAACACACTTCTGTATCTTACCCTGTACAAATACAATATGCCATAATTATATTGTCTGATTGTCACACTAATGCAAAAAAATAAATTTTTATCTCATAATCTTGATGGGGGTTTTTGTGTGTGTGTGTGTGTGTGTGTGTGTGTGTGTGTGTGTGTGCGTGTGTGTGTGTGTGTGTGTGTGTGTTAGTACTATACTGCTCCCTTGTGGGGAAAAATGAAGAAATAAATTCACCCTGACTTTCATTGCTCTCTACAGGTCTCAAACATCATTACCTCGTGTGTATAATTCTGTAACTCTTCATGATAGGATTATTTGTGCGATATTGTAACGCAATACAATACAGATTTCATAAATGAAGTTTTTCCAATCAGCTCATGTGATATTCAAGTTTATTTTCAGCCACAAAAAAGACCATTTTCCAACTTCAAAAATATATTTTCTATTGATCATTTTTATTCTAGATTACGTGTATAAAACAATGTTTGGTCTATAAGATGAATATTCAGTTTGAGAAACAAAAATGATGGTGCAGAGTGAAGGTGTTTCCAACCAGGCCGAGTTGAAATTACACAAATCTTCCTGCGACTGCACTTCTAGTTGGTCACACAGTATTTCCAGAAACACGCTGCCAGGGAAACAAAGAGGGCAAAATTAGAGACAAGACTGACAAACTTGTCATTAGTTCCTTTAGTCATTGTGTCCTATTTGCATCCTGTTCAGCTGTAAGCAACCTGTCCCACTTTCAATGGCACAAGCCTTGGATAAACATTGCTTTGACTCGCTCATTGCATTACAATGATGCCAGCTCAGATATCAAGTTAAGCATTGTTATACGCTCTCGACACATGCTTTGATTGTATCCCATAAAGGAATGTGTATAAAAAGGTGTGGCATCGGCTGGGTGGAAAATAGAGTTTCTCACCTCTCTTGTTTGTTTTAGGCAAGTTCTGCTCTGATCTGAGGAAACCTTGAGAGCGAAGCTTGTCAGCCGCTGCCAGCTTCAAAACCACTTCTTTGAGGTCATCGACCTGAAACATGAAAAACACAAAATAATGACACTGATAATGCTGCACATTGATCTGTAGTGCACGCTCCTTAGATACTATTACATATCATTGTCATTAGTGGGCTTACCATGTTAGCAAATTTATCCTGTTGTGCTGAATCTTTTGCCCCTTAAGAAAAAATGAGGAGTAGAAAATTGAAGCCTCATTACATCATATGTTAAAATGTGAGTAATCTATCCATGCAACCTGGTTGTTCATTCCAACTGTTTTTACCTTTATTCCAGGAGTCTCTCCCTCCGTTGTGCTGTATCAGTAGAGGATACAGATTATTCACCTCTCTCTGCTCAGCCGGAGCAGTGTTTTCTCCATCCTCCACCTCTGCCACTAGTTTCTGTATGAAGTCTGCTGAGACAAAACAGCTGCCTCTTATCATTCTGTCTTAATGTAGCACATTGACTTCTGTAATATCACTGCAGTCAGTTAACAGTTGTTTTGGACCCATATCTTGCAGGGCAAGCAGCAGCAAAGTTATCAATCAATGAAATTCAAATATTTCAGAATGTATTAAAGCAGAACTGGTGAGTAAATATCTCAGTGTTTCTAATAACAAAAGGTCATAACCCAAGTTAAAACCCCAAACTGATCCACCAATATCAATAAAATCCACCAATGTGAAGCAACATCGTCAAAAAAGAATCAAAATCAGATTTTCTTTCTTACCTGCCTGTGGTTCCATGTTGGAGTCAGGATATAGCGGTAGAGCATGTGTCCTTGCAGAGCAAATCACAGCTAAAAGGTAAAGCAGTGCTACAGGAAGCATGGTGACTATATCTTGAGACGGACAGATCTGGACTACCTCAGCTAAGCTGAGAACTTCACTTTTATATCCTGCTTGGCTATCCATCACAATCTGATCAATACATTATCATCACACCCAGTCTCATCCTTAATGGTTTTGACGTGATGGACCGGGCGTCATAGACGCAATTCAGGAGACCCTGTCAATTCACCCTGAGCCTATCTCTGCTTGTACAGAGAGTCCTAACAAATGTTTACTCTCCAACAGTAATCAGTGGCTGTCCAGCAGAGCTGAGATGCTTTATGTCTGACTCCGTCTCTTGTGTGACGGGCTGTTCATCCACATGGTAGAAAAACATGTGTCATCGCTAATATCTGAGATCTTGTGTCACTACACAGAGTTTGTAGAAATATGTTGCTGTGACTGTAGGTTTGTGTTGAATGACTAACATTAGATGATTAGTTAACAGGCTGTCTCATGGGAAAATCAAGTCAACCTGTGCATTAGAAAAATGGCCATGTGCATTGCTCTTTTGCTACACTTTTTCTGTAAGAAAGTATTTGTTTGTGTAACATAATAACCCTGTATGGACTATGAACTGGTTGCTTTTTATTCTATGTCTCTGTAGTTTTTGGACTGATTTTATTTCTACTAATCAAAGCATAGAGGCCTACTCATCTTTTCTGTAGGCTACATTGTGCAGCACCACCCTTTTAAAATGTGAGTTGCACCTAGTAATAAAAAAAAGCTGACCATTTTAAATGGCACAGTATAAGATTTGACAATTAATTTATTACATGTTTAATCCTTTTATCTCATAAAAGCTTAAAACTTAATAACAAAGTCAAATGCAATTGATTCCAAAAATATAAAAGATCAAAATAAGTCAAGAGCTTTATCTGTTCTAGGAGGCTTTGGGCTGCAGGACTCTCTATCAAACTGAAAGGTCGCTAATACTCTGCAGATGAGTGGTATCAGGTGATTTATAAGGTTGTCTCCAGGTCTCTGAAATTGCTGTAGTAAACAACAATATTTGATACATCTAGGCATCATCATCTGGCTGCCAGCCAGACAACAAGAAAAGATCCACAGCTGACCTCTCGACCATTTAAGTAATGTATTCAATACTAAAACATAGGCTACATAGACTATTTCATTTGAAAATGAAATAAATAATAGGGTGCTACAGAAGTCTAGTGACAGTTAAACTGTCATATATAAAGTTATGTTTACATACTAATGGTGCTCATGAGGAATGCAAATCTTGTTTGTGTGGCTGTTAGGACTTCCTTTATTAAAAGCAATCTTTGATCCAAACATAAAAAGGCTAAGAAAGCATTAAAGTTGGACACATTTTTTCTTTGTTCCACACTCCAACTGACTGTGACAGCTGTGTTTACATTAATACAAATCATGAGTTTTAAATGTAATCTTTAGAAGCTATAAAAAGGTATTTATATTATATTGAAAGACTTGAGCAAATAAACCATTAGGACATGGACCAACACTCGTATTTTGTATTTTTGAAATACAGAGAACCTCTTCAAAACAGCAGCCTAAAATCTGAATATTTAAGTACAAACAAAAACATACCAACTCAATTGTCAATTGGTCAATACACAAATAAGATGGCAATAGACATGAAAACCCATTAATCTATACAGTGGTGCGCACAAAGTATGTCAATAATTTCTACTGGATATGGCTTCATGGTTCGAAACATTGTTTTGATCCTCCTGAAGCATTGAAACACAGTGTGACTAGGCTATAGTGCTTGTGATTAACAGTGGCTAATGGTACACAGTCAGTCTTGTGTCAAAGAAATCTGAAGTTTCTTTCAATAAATATAAGATTTACATAATGGAACTGCAAGTAACTCTGAATGGGAAAACTCAGAGACAGACCCTAAAAACTGCATGGATTTTCTACTTGACTGATATAATTTCTGCCAGAAAGTATTTCAATTTTTCATAAACACAAAAATAGTCTCTTGAGCGGTAAATTAGGTTATCAAAATAGCCTACATAGCCTACATGCAGGTTATTTTCAGACCTGCCCAAAATCCATATTACAAAATAATAACAATTATTACAAACTACAAACTAAAAATTAGAACTATATATTAACAAACTATAAACTATAAATAAAATATATAATAAACTATAAACTATAAATAAAATATATAATAAACTATAAACTATTAACTATAATATAAAATAAACTATAAAATAAACTATAAACTATAACTATAAACTACTAATAAACTATTATAAACTATAAATTACAAAGTAATCAATCTTGAGCTGGAATATTCTGTGTTCCAACGAGGCCACAGTAGAGTCACGTGAGTCTGGAACCCGGAAGTCGGTGGTATTTACCAGGCAGCTAGCTAGCTAATTTGTCTGAGGCTGGTCATCTATAGAAGCTCCTCGATCTCACCCAACAGGAAAAGTGGGAACTGGTTGGTAACACGTGCAAAGAGAAGAGAGGAGACGGCAGCTTTTACTTACATCAGATAAGGTTCAGTAAACACGTTATTGCTTTTTATTACTAACGAGACTAGGCTCGCGAGTTGTCCTCTATAGTGTACATCGTTAGCTTATCAGCCAGCTGATTTAGCCGAAATAAGTAACGTTAGTGTACCGTCAATCTTAGATAAATGTCAGCGTTACGACCTTTTGGTACACAACTCGCTAACCGGCACTAACACACTGCTTGAGGTCTATACTGTCAACGTGCTTACAGATTTAAACTTGAACTGATTCTGTTTTATATCCAGTCAGTGAATCTAAGTGGTCGAGCTCAGAGACTTTACTAGTTGCTGTCTTTGAATGTAACTTGGTCATTTCCTGTACACTGTTACTTAGCATTTCCCCGTAGTTATTTATTGCACGTTAACACAAGCTACAATTGTATTAATAGCTGTATTTTCTTCTGTAATAAATTGTCCATGATCTTTGTTGCTCAGTGCCTGCTGCCAACATGCTGTCAGAGGGGAGCTCCTTCATGAAGGGGATGCTCCTGGGAGGCTTGTTCTGCCTGGTGTTGTCGCTCTTCGGCAGCTTCAGCCCCGGCACTGAGTCCAACACGGAGGACCACCATCACCACCACGTCAAGGCCCCCAGCAAAGACGAGCTGAAGCGCCTTACTGAGACTCAGATGGAGGAGCTGAGTCAGCAAGTGCAAGTCTATTGTCTCATCATGGTCCAACCCAAGGTCCTGGTTTACTGGGCGACTGCGAAAGACACCTGGAGCAAACACTGTGACCAGGCAGTGTTTTACAGCTCAGAGTCATCCAAGGCCCTTGAAGCTGTAGATCTAAAGGAAAAAGATGACTGGGCCAGGCTGCGTAAGGCTCTGAAGCATGCCTACGACAACGCCGGCGACCTGCGCTGGTTCTTCGTGGCTCGACCCACCACCTTCGCCATCATCGAGAATCTCAAGTACCTGGTGCTCACCAAGGATCCCAGCGAACCCTTCTACATCGGCCACGCCATGAAATCAGGGGAGCTTGAGTATGTGGAGTACGAAAGCGGCATTGTGCTAAGTTACGAAGCTCTGAAAAGGCTGGTGAATGTTTTCCAGGATGAGGACAAATGTCCAGAAAGAGGGCGCGCTCTGTGGAAGCTGAGCGAGGAGAAGCAGCTGGCCATATGTCTCAAGTACACCGGGGTGTTTGCTGAGAACGGGGAAGACACACAGGGGAAGGGCCTGTTCAACAGCAAGAGTGTCGACAGCCTCATATCTGACAGCATGAACAACAACCCCACTAATGTAGTGGAGGGCTGCTGCTCTGATATGGCAGTCACATTCAGCGGGATGTCGCCCAACCAAATGCAGGTTATGATGTTTGGTGTTTACAGACTTCGTCCCTATGGACACGATTTTAACGACTTGTTACTGTTTCACCCTCCTGATGGTTCAGACAACGACTAGTGACGCATTCCTTCGACTGAAACTGTAATTTTAGAGACTGCTTCTGTGATGGCAGACCTGACTTTTAGGAGATGGTTTTCTTATGCTGTTTGTAAAAAAAATAGATGGAAATAGATGGTGGGTGGGAATATTACTGTTATATATTTTGTACCTTTTGCACGTAACGCATTCAACTCCCCACCTCTCTGTGGTGTGGGTAAACTAAACTGAGTTCATCGGTAGTGCAGTCCTTTGAATGGATTGCATTCTCATTATGTAATGCTGAATTGTCTCCGCACATGAAGTCTGTTTGGTTACACCCCTCAGTGACAATAAATATTACATGACAAACCTCAGTGTGGAGGTAAGTTTTAAGGATATTGCTACTCTCAAAAAAAAATCTCTCAACCCCAATTTGACTTTGAAGGGAGTAATAAAGGTCTAAAGGACTAATAAAGTCAATCTGAAAAGCTATTTTTTTGCATTTCCTCACAAATTAACTTTTTGAACATACAAGGTTTTTATTGGACAGCAGCAATATATTCAAAGGATTGTCACCATTGCAATAAAACCTATTGCTGATTTAACTAACTTTAATTTTTTTTTTTATTGTGTAATAAAAGCCTGTTTGATTAACTGGAATCATTAATGGTACATGTTCTCAGTTCTCACTGCTAGGTTTGTTAAAAGGTTATGGGAATGAGAGTGAAAGTGTGCTGAGCAAAAGGAGTGATTGTGGCATTCAAGTGAAACACTGTTGGTAAATTTCCAGTTGTAATGATGGATAACTTGCCATGCATAATTTAAGTGTTTTTGCTAAAGGGAAAGCTTTGTACAATTAAGAGACTAATTTGTTGTTGCTATTTTTAAAGCATCGTGAATGTATACTATTCCAGATTTACCATGGTATTATTACCGTGTTCAATTCTGCCATGATTACTGGTTGCAATGCTGACCACTATGTTGTCGTGTCTTAACACATGGATGCTAATGTATGTGGGGCTTAAGCGATCTATATTGCTGCTGTTGGGTAGGATAAAACAAGTTGTGAAAGATCGAACAAAATAAATTCTTATTCTCATGGATGCTCATGTATTTTTAGAAATATGCAGTGGGGTTATAACAGGTGTCAAGAGCCCAGAGGTCATCAAGGCTACTCAGCATGAAAATAACCATGTAAACTCTCAAAAACATCAATTTCAGTTGCCTTTTTTTCACCTGACAGCACCCACATATTCAATAGTTACACACTGACAGGGAAATGCAGCATAACAGGTAGTCCTGCTGACTGAATAGTTTAATGCTCTACCACCCTGCCACTCCCTCAGCTACTGTTAACACTTGATCTGCTGCAAGACACCGACTTGTTTTATCATTTGTCTGTTCTGAACTATATACCACTCTGAGAATACATGAAAACCTTACAAATCAGTTTTGCCTGAAATAAATTTCTGTGCAATCCCTTTATGTGTAGCATTTGATTTATATTTCATTAATTAAATCAGAGGCGTTGCAGCAACTTGATGACATTGGACTGCAAGCACTCGTATCCCAGACCTGTGTTGTATCATCTTTAAATCGGTAGCACTGCAAAACATCAACTGAGAATGAGACTTAAAGCAAGATTTTTTTTATTTGTGCATCATGGCGATTGATTCAAAGCCTCCAGCAAGTTACACAGCTAAGTCCATAGGTGTAAACAATTGACTGGCAGCTCGTGCCTCGCTGTCAAGAGCTCCACGCTTTCCGAGGGGTGTTGTGGGTGCCGACATCGTCACTTATACGTCTTCATGTGCCACAATCCGTCATTAAGATAGTGAACGTTCTCAATTCCGATTCCCTTGTTGACTTTTTCTCTGTTCACAAACCAGAAAACCAGAAACAGATTAGACATCATGGAAGCATCAACCACAGTCACAAAATGTATGGTTCTATAAAATTTAAATCTTACATGCTTTCTGCAGACATCTTCATAACGCCAACACAAAGTGCATGTTGTTTTCCCTCTGCCATTATGGCCTGTAGCGAGTCATTAAAGACAAACTCACACAAGTATGATGTGAACTTAAACGTACACAGATATACATACAAAAGTACAAAAATGAACATACACCTGAAACTTAGCTAGAGATGCTGGCAGAACATCTGTTCTGAAATATTTCATACTGGAAGCTGACATAGATGAATAAGGTGAGACTGGGGAAAAAAACATATTTTTATGACATGGAACAATTATGCAAAGAAATTTGTTATATACAGCGTGGAAATCCAACAGCTTCAGTGTATAGCAGGTTTGGGGTCAATTCATGAATGGACTCATTAATTCCAATTCAACTGAGGAATTGGAATTGAAATTTGAAAAAACCTACAGGAAACATAATTGGAAATTAATTGGAATTTCAGGAACAGTAAGTTGAAATTAATTCTGTGAAATTCCATGTTTTTTTGGGGTTTTTTTCTTACCACATACCTGAGATTGCATGTGTAATGTGTAATATATTATATGTAATATATATACATATATATATATATATATATATATATATATATATATACATATATTATATATACATATATATACATATATTATATATACATATATATATATATATACACATACATATATATATATATATTATCAATACTGAATGTCATAAAATGTTAAAGGTACCCGTCAGGTGATATTTGATACATAACATGTAATCATAATTAATACATTATAATTGAATGTGTTTAATTTGTGTAACTGTCTTTTATTTGATTAATAATATTTTATTAATAATGTTTAGCAAGTCAAGACAGCGTCTCTTATGAATTGAATGGAATTCAATTTTGTTTCCTGTCATTCCAATTCAATTCCAATTCTGTTTCCTTAGAGCTGGATGACATTCCAATTCCAATTCCAGTAATTGAAGAAGTAATCTACCATGCAAACCCTGGTGTATAACATCATGGATAAAAGGATACGACTACTGTGTCTGCGGCAGCTGGGTAGAGTTTAGCGCCTGGTGACGTCAGTCCGGGGCACATGATGTTGGCTCCACTTAAGACAAATTTAATGGCCCCTTTGTCTACTTGCTGGTGTGGAAGAATGAACGGATCTATAACATTTAAACAAATGAGGAGAAAAGAGGATTCCATATCAGTGTGAAGAAATCTAAGTGACATACAGAATTTATGTACAAATACAACCGTCAATCAATCAGTCATCAATCTTACATTTATGCAGCAGTCTGAGGGTTGGGTAGAACGGTCCTTCTCTCTGTCTGAAGAAAAGCAGTTCTCCATTCACTGTCAAGATTTCAATATGTTCATGGCTGTAGGGAGAATAATGGAAAACATGTAGACAGCATACAGGAGGAGATCCACTACACAAAAAGACATATAAGAAAGATCAATTGAGAGATTATACCATCTCACTATTTTGACAGGGTCCTTTTTTGGCATAATGTGGTTGAGCCATGACTCGATATCAGGAAACTGGTCCAACAGCTGATTTTTGATTCCTTTGATCACTGATGTTTTCAGCTGAATACAGTTGGACACGTTTTCCTTCTCATCAAATCTGAAACAAGACACAGAAAACCACATCAGCGTTACTAGCTGAGGGCAGATAAATTGAGTGTGCATTACACTAGCCAACATGCGACACCAAGCTGTTCAACCTCTATTTAAACAGAGAATACAGAGGAGAGAGTACCAGTTTATTTCTCTATGACCATGACATGTTTCAATTTGATCTGATGTAGAGATGCTGTAGAGATGATGTAGAGACCTACAGAAAGATGTCTAAAAACAAATCAAGACCAACGTGTCTGAAAGGCTGAGATGAGACAGATACTTTCAAAATGCAGTCTTAAACAGACTTCTCATGTTGATTCCCATCACCTTCAGCCAAGATTTATAAAAACATTAACAGGTCAGAGATCTGCAGCGAATGAGGAAACGCCTCATCTCAAACACATCTCAATTGTATCAGTGAATGAGGGAACACCTTATTCACTGTTAGCAGCACATCTTCATTTTCACTACCATTTGGCTCTTGATGACACGACAGATTAGAGGCTTGCTTCTCTGATTCCGAGCTTTAAGAGAATTGTCCATGTTCAGAAATAAAGAATGAATTATATTAGATCACAGACGTACCGTGTGAATAACATCTATTCTGGGTTTTGACTCTTGTTTTAACATCAAAGAGCTACAATAAAGTTGACTAAGACTTTTTGCGGTCGGGGAAAGCCCCTAATCCGGTAACAATACAGTGTAACAACAGACAAAACTTTAGCAATATCATAGCTAATGTTAGCTTGTCTCATGAATTGAACGAAAGTCTTGAACACGCTAAAAGACACCTAGCTGAAGCGCGTTGGCTAGCCAGCTAACGACGAGCGATGACAACCAGTTAGCCACCTAGCTAATGATAGGAAATGTTACAACAGAGAAATAATTTAACGCTACGTACTTTTTAAACATCCTCGTTGGTCGCCTTTACC
This sequence comes from Centroberyx gerrardi, assembly GCF_048128805.1. Classification (NCBI taxonomy): domain Eukaryota; kingdom Metazoa; phylum Chordata; class Actinopteri; order Beryciformes; family Berycidae; genus Centroberyx; species Centroberyx gerrardi. Next base: position 18,889,376 of record NC_136012.1, read on the forward strand.
GTATTCTCTCAATTGTGTCAAGGCTTGCCCGCGCTCACTATGCCAGACCGACTATGATAAACACAAATTAATAACAAAATGCAATTCATCTATCAAATAATTCAATTGCACGCTTGTTTCGCAGTGGAGGGCCGGGGTAACGTCATTTTACGACAGTTTTTCGCGTCATACGGCAGGTCAAGTCCAATTCGATTATGAGAGTTACTTCCTTTCCTGTCACCTAAAGATGTTCTTTCAGGAAAAAAACGGTAAGCTTTGTAAAATCACACGGTGCCACATTTTATCTTTCACATTGACAGTTTACAAAATTATTAACTAAGAAACATTTGCATGGTAGAGTCCGTTAGTTAAAGTCAGGGCAGCTGCATAGTGTGTAGACACTGCCGTTTTTTTATGTGCATACAACATCAAGATTTAACGTTTTATTTATTATCTGGTTTAAGTAGATCAGACACATATCATAAACCGGGAATCACTCCGGGATTTACAATTAATAAACTGTGAAAAGTAATAAAATAATCAGTCTCCATGGTGTTGGCATGACGCCATCTCGCGGCCAAACCGGTTACGGCATCTGAATGGGGGGAAAAAGCTCGTGCAAAAAAGTACTTTTGTACAAAGTACTTCCGGTGGGGTCATCGAATCGCTTTTACGAGTGAATTTATCCCGAGTTTACCAACAACAAATGCTTTAATATCATTTAAACCTGAGTTCATTCTACATTTCGCCTGGAAATAATTATCTCCAACGGTCGCTCTAACGAATCGCTAACGGCTCCACAACGTGGTTAGACGAGAGGGGAAAAGAGGAAGCAATAGCCAACCATCTTTCTTCTGCCAGCAATAACAAGAAAGAGAGAGGGCTAGGTTCAAGTGGAGCTGTGTAGTTTGCAATTTATTGTCTATTTTATACTTGGAAAAGGACTGGGCAAACCTCTCTGAATTAAGCTAGTTGAACGCTTTCGGACGCGGATCTCATCCCCGGCAAACCTGGAAGTTAAGGATTAGAAGACTGGCTGTTAGAATTTGTATTCCATTTTTTCATGTTTCCAACAGGTTTACCTTCCCCTAATCCCCCACCGCCAACCCAGGAGGCTAGACCAGCAGCTTCTGATGTCAAAAACGACAGCGGTATCACATCTTCGAAGAAGAGGAAAATAAACAGTTCAGAGAGGGAAGATATTGATACAATTTCTTCGTCTCCCAAAACCCTGAATTCCTCCTCTTCTTCCTGCTCTTCCACTACGCAACACATCCAGAAGAAGTTGAGGTTCGAAGATTCAGTGGATTTCATTGGACTGGATGTGAAAATGGCTGAGGAGTCTGCTTCGTGCTCTAATAAGAGCAAAACTGTGTTCCTGCCCGGTGGGGTAGGACACCATGCAAACGGACTGACGAAAACCGCAGGCTCCAACACCTTCTCCAACAGTAAACCTGGCGCTGCAAAGAAACTAGTCATCAAGAACTTCAAAGGTAGCATGCATGGTCAAGGCAGATGTGGTGGAGGATAGTGTGATACAATTTAACATGGCAAAAGTGCTGAAACAACATGCAACTTATCAGTGATAACCTGGCAGTGACTAACCCCCAGTTATTGTAATAATTTTGTCACTTTAGAGACAAACACAATTGTTTTAAAATTGAAGTACTGTACCAGTGATCCTGCATAATGGTCCAGTGAGACCCACTGTTGTATGTTTTCAGACCATGTTTTTTTTGTTTGTTTTGCACACAGAAAAGCCCAAATTGCCCGAGAACTACACACAGGAGACCTGGCAGAAGCTGAAGGAGGCAGTAGAGGCCATACAGAACAGCACTTCAATCAAGTACAATCTAGAGGAGCTCTACCAGGTATGACACAGCCCACCAGCCTCACCTAGCAAGTCCTATGGTCTGTGGATAGCTGCCCCTCTGTACTGATTTTCATGCCCTTCATTCAAACCAAAAGTCCATATAAACAAATCACTTTTGACACATTTGTTTTCTCCCTCATAGGCTGTTGAGAACCTCTGCTCTCACAAGATATCTGCCAAGCTGTACAAACAGCTGAGGGTAGTGTGTGAAGACCACATCAAGGCACAAATCGATCAATTCAGAGAATATCCTTTCCAGTTTCTGTTTCTCCCTGTCTCTGTTTACCAGAAGTTTACCGGTTATTAATTTGATATAGCCTAGTGTGGATCCTGCATCATCATGATCTGCAGAATTGTCGCATAGCAGTAAAGCTTTTCAGTGAAAGCCCACTATTACCTTAACACTATTCTTACGGATGCTCTGGACAGTGTGCTTTTCCTGAAGAAAATAGACAAGTGTTGGCAAGATCACTGCAGACAAATGGTATGTTTTATAACCTTATTTGAGATGAGTATTAAGTGTGATAGCCGTCAAGTGACATCATAGCAAGAGTGTCCATGCAGATCGCCTGCTGCATGATTTGTGTGACTGATTCAAACATGAATACATCCAAGAAAGAATAGAATGTCACTCATGTCATTTGTTAATGTTTCATTGTTGTTATTATTTCACAGATCATGATTAGGAGTATATTTTTGTTCTTGGACCGCACCTATGTTTTACAAAATTCAATGCTGCCATCAATCTGGTGAGTAATTCACTGAGTTTACCGTTATGCAAAAGCATGGACCGATTTGGTTGAAATGGGTGTTGAACAGAGCCGCTCTGGTCTGCAGGGACATGGGCCTGGAGCTGTTTAGGTTCTACATCATCAGTGATCTGAAGGTCCAGAGTAAAACCATCGACGGCATCCTGCTGCTCATTGAGAGGGAGCGTAATGGAGAGGCGATAGACCGCAGTCTGCTGAGGAGCCTACTGAGCATGCTCTCTGACCTGCAGGTAACTGACCCAAACAAATATGTGTCAGCTCTGGTAAGTTATGATGATAATCAATAATGTGGTGACTTTAGGTGTGAACCTGTTTTTCGAAAGAGAATGTAATAACAAAAGCCAGAGCAGATCGCTTGGATTTCATCTTTGCCCTGTTCTACAATCTGTAGAAACAGAGTGTGGGTCTGGCAGCTGTTATTTGTGATTATGACCTGCACTGGGGTTTGATGCGCTGTCACTGCCCTCTTGAAAAATGGCTTTAATGAAACCAATGTTCTCTCTGATCCTGACAGATTTATCAAGACTCCTTTGAGCAACGCTTTTTGGAGGAAACTAATCGGCTGTACGCCGCGGAGGGACAGAGGCTGATGCAGGAGAGAGAGGTGATTTATGTGACCCTTATGTGTAGCGCCTACTAGACTGTCTTAAAGGAACAATCCACCCTACAACACTTTAACACTGCTAAAAACAGCTATTGGTGATGTACCTTGCATTTCTGGGCCCATTTTGTTGTTTGGTGCATTATTCTTATTCCTGCTGATAACTGGCCAAACGTAGACAACGTGATGTCATATCGAGATATTTCAAGCACAGCTACAATGGAGTTTGATAGCAGAAAAACATTATCTAAAACATCAATGGTAAATGTCAAGTTTTGGTGTTAGTCCCACAAAATCAAAGAGTAAGGGCTTTTCTCGAGATTCACCATTTTGTACCAACATTCAACAATCATACAGGGAGAAATCCATCATAGAAGAGGCAGAGATACCAATTTCTCCACCGACAGTAGCCTCAATAGACCAGAATGCAATGCAGCCACAAGACATGTCTTGTTTTGAGTTAGGGGTGTGACTCTCGCTTTTCCTCAGCTGGATAAACTCTTGCTCTTACTACGCTATTGGTATTGCTCTCTACACATACACATATAACCCACAGCTGAATGCAACAAGTTCACACCTGCTGTAGATGCCATAATTCATTCTTAGAAATGTAGGAAATGACTAACTGAAGTAGAAGTAGATGAGGCAGGTTGAGTGAAAAGTGGGTACACCAAAACGGTAAATTACAACACACTTTACAAAATAATTCCTGGAACATCACGGCTTAATGTATAACGATGTAAAAGTATCCAAGGGTGGATTTTTTCCCCCTGTCTCTAATTGCAGTATGAGCCTCCTGTTGAAAAGCAGCTGCCTCGCAACTGTGTTTACCTACTGATTTATTGGATTTAAGAATTGTTTTACTGTCTTTATTATCTCTGGTTTTGATACGAGGACTGACAGTAGTAACAGCTTAGAGTTTTATATGTTATTTGAGCCTTTAAAATGTGTTTATAATGTTTCCAAACACGAGTAAGCTCTTCAAGAATATATTAGCATTATCAAGATTTAGCTATTCAAATAAACTGCTGATTGTGTCTTTGATCGTACTGTTTTTTGATTAACTGTACACACATAAACAGATGTAATAAAGATATTTCTTTCCTGTGTATAGCAGTTTTGGGTTTTGGAAGCTCTTGATAGATTTCTTGTCCTTAGTGAAATTCATATTCAGTGCTTACAGTGTGGTATGAATCAAACTTTGTTTTTTTCGCTAGGTGCCAGAATATCTCCATCATGTAAACAAACGCTTGGAGGAGGAGGCTGACAGGGTCATCACATATCTAGACCAGAGCACACAGTGAGTATTGGGCTGCGGTATTCACTTTGAACACTTTGAATGAAGACTCATTGTTCACTCACACTTTTTTTTTCTCTCTCAGAAAACCACTCATTGCTACTGTGGAAAAGCAATTGCTGGGTGAACATCTCACTGCAACTCTGCAAAAAGGTACATTAGAATTAATATTCTACATGAGTAGGATTGTGGCAGTGTATTAAATGTCCAGCGTGTATTTGGGATATTGGAACCTGCTGTCTTAATTTCCTAAAATGCCTGCAGTATTGCTCAAATAGCAAAGACTACATTCTGGGTCTTTTAAACTGATGTCTGACATAGCAGATAGAGTTTGGCAGTATGCACACACCTCATATTTCCTGCTGTTCTTCTGAAACTCGCAGGTTTGACTCACCTGCTGGATGAGAACAGAATCCAGGATCTGTCTCTGCTCTATCAGCTCTTCAGTCGAGTGCGAGGTGGTGTTCAGGTCCTTCTGCAGCACTGGATAGAGTACATTAAGGTATGCCAGCATGAGAGTTTATAACAGTTTGAATATACTGCATGTTGAAGGTGCTCAGCTCTCAGCAGTTGTCCAGAAATCAATTATGGATATTTGTCTGAAATGCCAAATCTCAGTAGGTCATTCGGGAACCCACACAAAATTTTGGTTTTGACTTGTGCTGTTTTCCAATGTCTTGACGCTCAACATCGAAGGCCTTTGGAAGCACAATTGTAATCAACCCAGAAAAAGACAAGACGATGGTGCAGGAGTTGCTGGACTTCAAAGACAAGGTGGATCACATCATCGACATCTGCTTCATGAAGAATGAGAAGTTTGTCAACGCCATGAAAGAGGCCTTTGAAACATTCATCAACAAAAGGCCAAACAAGCCTGCAGAGCTCATAGGTTTGTGACTTCGCATTGTCCCTCAGAATTGCAGCTCTGTCAATCAATCAATATCATCCTAATCACTATGTAAATAACATGTAGTCTAAGCATAAATGTGCTTCTGCTTACAGCAAAACATGTGGATTCAAAGCTAAGGGCAGGAAACAAAGAGGCAACAGATGAAGAACTGGAGAAGATGCTGGATAAGATCATGATTATCTTCAGATTCATCTATGGTAAAATTTTCTATCGCATTTGTTTCAGTTTCAGTTTTTTTCCCCCTCTTTAGGTGATCTTGATATATTAATCTTTATATATCCTTTCAGGAAAAGATGTTTTTGAGGCCTTTTACAAGAAGGATCTGGCCAAGAGGTTGCTGGTGGGAAAGAGTGCCTCTGTTGATGCTGAAAAATCAATGTTGTCAAAGCTGAAACATGGTTAGTATAACGCATCACTCTGTCACTCAACACACATGCACACACACACACACACACACACACACATTCCAAAGTAAAGTAACGAGCTGACGAGCAATCCTGAAACTGACATTAGTGACTTCTAACCTTTTTGTTTTTCTTTCTTCAGAATGTGGAGCAGCGTTCACCAGCAAGCTGGAAGGCATGTTCAAGGATATGGAGCTTTCTAAAGACATCATGGTGCAGTTCAAACAGGTAACGACAATAGTGAGTCGAATCTGTAAGAAAACCCTTGTGGCATGAATTTTAAAACTTGATTCTTATGACGATGAGGTTAGGTATGACAGTTCCTGTTTCTTGTCGTGATAACCTAGAGAGAACAGTTGGATTTGTGTAAGATGTAGATGTGGCAGATAATTGGGTGTTATCTTATTTGTCTCTCCGTAGTATATGCAGTGCCAAAACATTCCTGGCAACATTGAGCTGACGGTGAACATCCTCACCATGGGTTACTGGCCGACCTATGTCCCGATGGAAGTGCACCTGCCCCCTGAGGTTAGTGCTTGGCAAATATTAAAATTTTCAGATCCTGCTGGGTTTTTTTTTTATAACCTTCCATGCAATAAATATACTCACTGTTGATTTGTTACACCTGTTATCTTTGTCCAGATGGTGCGACTGCAAGAGATCTTCAAGACCTTCTACCTGGGCAAACACAGTGGCAGGAAGCTCCAGTGGCAATCAACACTAGGCCATTGTGTCTTAAAAGCTGAATTTAAAGAGGTGGACAACTGATTTTCTTATAATGCTGTGATGTTTTGTACTCACCCAACCAATAAAGCTAAATGCTCAAACTTATTGTTCTCTTTTTCAACAGGGCAAGAAGGAGCTGCAGGTGTCTCTTTTCCAAACGCTGGTGCTACTGATGTTTAACGAAGGAGAGGAATTCACCCTGGAGGAGATCAAACTGGCAACAGGAATAGGTTTGTACAGTCACATCCAAAGGTTTGGTCAGCAACACTATATTTTTGCTGAAGAAACAATGTTGTCAGGTAGTCTTTATTTAGCAGGCACTGACCTAAGATGATGTTTGTTTGTTTGTCTGTTTGTTTGTGTGCCCGCGGGCTTACAGAGGACAGTGAGCTGCGACGGACTCTGCAGTCGTTGGCATGTGGAAAGGCGCGTGTCCTCACCAAACTCCCAAAGAGCAAAGATGTGGAGGACGGGGACAAGTTTTCCTGCAACGACGACTTCAAACACAAGCTCTTCAGGATCAAAATAAACCAGATCCAGATGAAAGAAACGGTATAACTATTTCCTCACGCCAGTTTCCTCAGTTCAAGGCCTTTAAGGTGTTTGCCACTCACACCGATTGGTTTTTTTTCTGTAGGTGGAGGAGCAAGCCAGCACCACAGAAAGGGTCTTTCAGGATCGTCAGTATCAGATTGATGCTGCCATTGTTCGGATCATGAAGATGAGGAAGACTCTGAGCCATAATCTCTTGGTGTCTGAAGTGTACAACCAGCTGAAGTTCCCTGTCAAGGTGAATAATGCATTGCAATACTGCATTGATTTATATGGAAATCAAGCCAATCATTTGAATCCATATTATTGTTTCACTCCCAACAGATATTATTCTGTTATTGTTTATTTAAAAGCAGCTGTTTAAAATGTTAGAAGCTGCAAAATGTCACAATTGTGGATACAGATTTCAAGTTATGAATTGGCAATTAGTCACAGCTGTGTATGCTGAATGGAGAATGTCCTGTTAATTATAAAAGAGACATTTTAGGAAATTCTGTAATATTAAGTGTTATTGTTATGTTGCTTTGTTAGCTCCACTGTTAACCTGTTCCTGTCCTCCCATTCAGCCTGCTGACTTGAAGAAGAGAATAGAGTCTCTCATCGACAGGGACTATATGGAGCGTGACAAGGAGAACCCCAACCAGTACAACTATGTGGCTTAGAGAGCGAAAAAGAGTGATAGAGAAAAGGAGAGAGAGAGGCAGATGGTCCAGTCAGGCTGAAGGCTTCTCTGAGTGATCGGTCTCCAGTCTTTTGCTCCAGTGGATGTTACCATTATCCTCTTCAACCCAGCGACCGACAAGTGAATGGATACTGCTCCACGGGATTTTTTTGTCAGGGGTCTTGTGATCCTGTGGACTGCATGCCCATTAAAAAGAGAATATTGTCCATGTTTCTCAGTGCCTCTGAGAGAATTGGGCTACCTTGGACAAAAAAAAAAAAGAAGACACGCCAATGTTGTTGTTCCGTTTGCTCTTTTTTTTTATGGAGAGGAGAGAAATATTTATTTTCAAACTTAGATTCTTCTTTGTCCATAGTTTGAGTCATTCTGCTCCTTATCAGGTCACATTTTTTTTTTCTCTTTTAGTTCACTCTGTATCCCAAGCAAATGCTCACACACCTAACAATGCTCTAAATGTACCACGCGTTGGAGAGAAAGAGGAAAAAAAAAAACAATTAAATTGATGCTTGTTTCTTCAATCAATGTCAAATGTGAGACCAATGGATTAACATTCATCGTAGGAATTTGATATTTGGGTGGTTTCAGTGTCAAAAGCGTGCACCTGCAGCAAAGTTTTACAATTTTCAAGGCTATGTAGCCATCTGTCATAGCTGTGTGTATGGTCATGAACACACAAACTGTGGAATATAGCCTACTATTAGGTAAATTATGCCAGACTTGACAGTATGTGCCAAAAAAAAAAGAGCACTTCTTTTGTTATAGGGTATATTCATGCTGCTAAACAATTCAGTTGTACATGTATATGCATTTAGTTTCTCCTTTGCTCTCGTTTGTACGTTTTTGTACATACTTCACAACAGTGACATTTTAAATTATCCCATTTGACAGACACCTGCTTTTTTTTTATTATTTTTTTAGGTTTTTTGTTAACCCTTAGAAAGTATAGTATTTACTAAAAGCACAATGACTTCAGAACCCATTGTTTTTTTTCCCTCATGTTCCTAAGTATAATATCACATACATACACTATATCCTTTGTAAGTCTCCCTGTGGGGCTTGCAGGCCTTGCTTAAAAGTGGGATGGATGGGAGTCAGCTGTCTCAACAAATGAGATGTTGATTGAGAAATCATGCTTGACTAGACTTTATGCCCTGTGTCTGTATGAGTCTGTTAGGTTTATTGCTTCAGATTAAAATAACTGTTTCAATCGGTTTTCTTTTATTTTAATCATTCGTTTCCAACTACATTTCATCGGTTTCCTCTTGACAACAACTAGTTGCCCTTCTGCTTGTCTGTGAATGAGTGTTTACTTGCCTCAACTTGGACATTCTGTCATTATGAGGCTTTAAAATACATACAAGTACAATGAACTCTCTTATTCTGTAAAGGGGAAGAGACATTTGAAGCTAGTTTGCATTCCCCACCTCTTCTTGACACACTGGTCCCTGTCATATGACTTCCATTTCCTGGTACTATCAGCAGCGGCTCAGCTTCATCCCAAACAGCGCTTAGTGAGGTTCTGTCGTCTTCTCTCCACTCCAGACTACAAAGCTATGATGTCCCGCTGTGCAGTTTTTGTTTTATTCCTGGCACTTGGAATCGGTATGTAACATTGGCTGAATTAAACCATAAGGCAACACTAACCAAACATATCGCTGTTTCATGCCGAGATGTGACGTGATGAAACTTCTGAGACACTTCAGGCCCGATGATCCTGGGCTCAGGCTATATGCTGAAATGTAGTTGCGGTGGAGAGATTTAAAATATCAACTATAGTACATAAACGTTAGTTGTCAGTGGTTATAGTTTAAATATCCATTTGTATTTGCGCTTGTAACTTATGTTAGGTGCATTTATTTTACCAGCACTGACAACTAAACCGCGATAAACTGGGTTATATAATGTTTATCATCCAGGGAGTAGTCGTGATGTTTTGCTAGCTTGCTAATTGTTGTCTACGCCAGTAACATCGGTAATGCTAAAGCAGAGTTAAGCCGCTGAAAGCCAATCAACAGCGCTTTCATTTCTGACAACCGCTTTTTAGCTTTCGTTGTCGTTTGCAAGCCAACTTGTGCCAACTAACCTAGAGTGTAACTGGCAAAATATTATATTAGTCAGCTTACCGTTATCCCATAATGACTGTCTTAGCCAGTTAGCTAGCTTGCTGGCTAACACTTGTTTTGAAAGCTAAAGTTGGGTAACGGTAGCTCGCTGAGTGATAACGTTACTTGCTGCTGCTTAAGCAGGTATAATATAATGTTAACGCTAGCTACCGACACCAAGACGGTGTTGGCTAACGTTAAGTAGGTTAACGTTACGCTACGTTAACTCAGTTAAGTAAGCTTGCTACCTAACGATAGCATGTGACAGCCTCGCTACGTCGAATTAATGTTAACTTATATGAAGTGTGAACGACTATGTGTTGTGATGTAGTGTTAGCTAGTGGCAAATAAAATGCAGACACACATGCCACAGAATCTGGGTCTCAACTGGAGATAAGTCTTTTTCCAACTAGGCCACTTGTCTTTGTACATTTCTGTGGGGTGATTTATTAGTTAAAGTTATCTGACTTTTATGGTAGCTGTTGACTTCATGATATAGCCTAAATGAACGGACCTTTGCCCCTCTGGTGTTAAATTGTATAGTCTTTCCCAACCAGTGGAAAGGAAGGGCTTTGCCACCAGTATGACTGGGGACAGCATACAGCCTTTGAAAAATGTTTTGATAGTATTCCCTTTGATAGTCGTCCAGTTTACTAAATTTGTGTTCCTGCCTGGGCTTCTTGTGTGCGTTAGAAATGGCTCCCAAATAAGCTTTCGACAACACTGAACTGGGATGTGTGTAAGCTAGGATGGCATATTATCATGGTAGAAGTCTGAAATGGGTTTGTATAACATAGTGGTAGTGTTCAGAGCCCAAGTTCAGGCTCCTCTGCTGACATCGTTACAGTTCAGAGGTCACAAACTTCCCAGTTCCAAGTTGTCTTTTAGTACACAGCGTTATATCTGGCCACTGAGGCCATCCAGGGGCAGGAGGCTGGTAGTCATGACTTGGCAGTTGCCTCATAATGCTGAGTCAGGCTTTCATAAGTGACAAGACACTTAAGATGTCAAATGTTGAATTGCTGACAAGCTGACATTATATTGATTGGTTAAAGAGAGTGCAACTACTTAAATTTGACCTGGGCTAAATTCTCTAAATACTAATTTATGAATAAATAAACCAAGACACTGCTGCCGTTTAACAACTGTGGGGCAAAAAAAGAAAAAGGTAGTATTGGTATGGATTCTCCATTTATTTGTTCATTTACTTGTGGTATGCAGCCAGTATAAAAAGCCTATATCCAGAATAGACTCTTACCACACCTGCAATTACAAAATGGTCATGTTGACTCGATCTGAAATATTAGCCTTATTTTCTTTTTTGTGTGTTTTGCAGAAGTCCAGCTGTCATATGCTACTGAAGCGTCAGTCAACGACAAAGACAACAAGTTATGCCTGTATGCCAATCTAATGCTCAATTTCTCAGTCACATATGAAGTAACTGGAAATAAGGTGGGTGTCTTCTCTTAAGCCTTCTTGCTATTCAGCATTTTACAGTCAGTGAGTTTTTCTGTTGCATATCCTGTAATTGTCATTCTCTGACTTTTCACTATGGCGAGTCATGCGGCAGAAGTCAGCTCATCTGAAATGTGTATAATTATGAGAAATTTCTTGCCTTTCTCTGTTACCATTTCCCATCCATAATAGCCATTGTAACAGACTTGGGCCTTCGTTTTTTTGGATCATGACAGTGTTAACGACGTGTTAATATGGTGCAATTAAGTGAAATATCTTAGTGGATTAGATGCAGTGAGCTTGATAAATATTCAGAAGTCATCAGATTGATGTTTTGACTCTATACTTACTCTCTGTGTGAATTGACATGACTATGGGGTTAAATTTAAGTCGGTCAGCTTTAATTAGAGGGTTTTTTACTCGGTCACATCAGATGACCAGTTAAAGAACTACAGCCTTTTGTACACTGTCCCTCACTTTCAGGTTGGCAGATATATTTGGATAGATTAAGATGGTACTCGAGAAAGCAGTCACTGTATCTCTCTGAACTAAACTTCTGCTAAGCAAAGCTTTTTACTTGAGGCCTGTCAAGATTAGTTTTAAGCAGCTTAACACCAAACTTACACAATCATGTTAAATAAGGCTATGCTCTTGTCTCTTTTCAGAATGAAACGGTTGCGTTTACACTTCCTGACAACGTCACCACAGACGGGAGTCTCTGTGATAATGGAAGCTCAACATTGAAGCTTAATTTTGGCACAGGACACTCCTGGACTGTGGCGTTCACCCAGAAGGAAAAAACCTACCAGGCAGACTCCATCGTTTTTGCCTACAATCTCAGTGACTCAACCTTGTTTCCAAATGCCATGTCAAATGGTGACTACAAAACCTTACAATACAATGATAATATTATACAAATGGCTGAAATGCATTGTACTATAGTTTATGTCATGATGCTGATGTGCTTTTGAATTTCTTTGTTTTAGATACCGTAACTGTGACTGTGACGCCTCACATTACAAATGTAGACATGGACACCTGTTATTCTTGCAAGAGTAAAGAGATGTTCCAAGTTGATGCAGTCAATCAGACACTGTGGAACGCACTTATACAGGCGTTTGTCAGCAATGGCAGTAAGAGTGAGAATAGTAAGTACCAGGTGCAGCATCATATCTAATCCATGCTTTAATATCTCTCCTATTTATACTGACTGTCTATTCTCACCATGTTCTCTCTGCACAGTTACCTCATGTGCTGCTGATCTGCCCGTAACCACTGTTGCGCCCACCACTCATGTCACCAATACCACCACCGCAGTACCTGCCACCAATTCCACTCCCACTGCCTCTGTACCAACCACCACCCCGACCCCGACCCCCAGCCTCCCCACACCCACCCTGGGGAAGTACTTCGTCAAAGCAGATGAGAACAGCACAGCCTGTCTGTTGGCCGACTTTGGCCTGCGAATTGGTTTCAAACAAGGAGAGGTATGCTCACAAACAGAATTGTAATGCTTTAAGCCTGTCAGGCACTTAGTTTTGATTACATAATGACCTGCGCAAAGGAAAATGTGGTCAACTCTGTTCTCGGGAAGCATGAATATTCAGTTGATCTTCCGTAGCCCTTGCTGAGTTGCTGCCCTTTATTTCCCCCGGACTTAGAAATATCAGGAGATGAACTTCGAGCCCAACGGGACAAAAGTCTCTGGATCCTGTGGAGCCAACAGCAGTGACCTGGTGTTGAGCTCCAACACAATCACCATCATGCTCTCCTTCACCAGTGTAAGTCTTCGCAACAAAACAAGAACATGATTTAATCCACATTCGATTTAAATGCATGCCTGGTGACATTAACTCAGTGTGTTACTGTATAACACTGTGATTCTCATTGTGTATTAATCATCAACTTCTATTAACACAAGATATATTTGCTTACTATACTGACCACCACCACTTAGCCACCACAAGGTCCTGCCATTTCTTCCTGTCCATGGTTAATTTGGCATACTAGCCCAGGTGTAAGCATGATTTGCAAGGAAGTAGCATTTATCTCTGTTTTACTTGTATTTGTCAACAGGAGGCAAAGAAATTCCACCTTCATGCTCTGAACGTCACCGCCAATCCAAGTTCTGGTAATTAGTAGCATCACAGCCATCCTTATACACAAGGCACCCCACTGAAAAGCGCGCTCATTCTGAGTTGTCTTTACACCCGTACGTTCCTTACAGGAGTGGTGTTTACTGAGGCAAACAACAACCTGACTCTGTGGGAGGCAGCAGTGGGAAGCTCCTACATGTGTAATAAGCAGCAGAACTACAACATCACCAGCCTGCTCACCCTCTACACCTTTGACCTGCGAGTACAGCCCTTTGGAGTCAACAAGGGCGGTTTCAGTACAGGTAGGTTCCTCCTTAACATCTCTCAAACCAAACCCCCACCATGCGAGTTTGTAATGAGGAAGGTGATTTTTGCTATCAAAGAAGAAAAACAAAATCCAAGCCACTCTTCATAGAAAAAGGTTCCATAAAAGAACGCAAAGAGCAAGTTAAAAACAAATTTTCAATGTGTAGCCTATGTTTCATATAATCATATAATGTTTGGAGTTTGTTTTCCCAACTAAAAGAAATAGCATCTTGAGTGTGAAATTTGTATGTATTTATTTTTCACTTTAACAGCCAATGTATTGCTCACAATGCAATTTTGCAATATTAAAGAAAATCACACTTTGGTTTAATCAATGTCGTTTTTCCCCCGATTTAGTCATCCTGACCTTTTTTTTTTTTTGTCCCCTCCAACCCAAGATCAGGCTGTGTCAGCATTTTTTAATCTTATAGCATGAGAAGGTCGAGGACTTAATCCCTCTTTATTTAAATTGGTGTAGTCTCTTCCCAGGCTTTAGAACAAATATGATCAAACCTTTCCCTTCCTGAAAAGGAGATTTTAACTGGAAAGAAAGTCTGGCTAAAGTCAGTTTAAGAATTACTTTAGTGAATAAAAGTTGAAACTATCTAATGTACCAGAAGGGTGTATTTGCAAGGGATAGTTATACAATTGAACATAATGCTATGTGACTGCTTGAAAGTAATGAAAAGTAACTACTGTGGCTAGCACAGTTGATGGACAGCCCAACATGTTTTAGAAAATGATAAAGAATCTGTGATCCTGGCATGCTGCTTCAGTGTCGTCTCTCAATGTGTTTCTGATAACAAAACTATTGTTCCACTTGTTGATTGATTCTCTCTCTATCTGCAGCCCATGAATGTTCAATGGATGACACCAGCATCTTAATCCCAATCATTGTTGGTGCTGCTCTGGCTGGCTTGATTCTCATTGTAGTGATTGCTTATGTGATTGGTCGGAGAAAGACCTATGTTGGATATCAGACCCTTTAAATCCAGTGTGCACCCGATCCCTAAATATCACGGGGTTCCCGAGCCTGGTCCTTGGGGGTTTATGTGCAATTGTGTAATCAGCAAATAACTTACAATCCAAGAGTGTAATTCTAAAATGAGATCTCCGCCTTTTGGAAAAACCTGAGGCATACTCTTACAAAATGACTGTCACAAAAGTAAATCGTATTATCGGTTACTATTAAAGGTATCAGTTTTCTTGAGACATTTGCTTTGAAAATAATTCCATTTTTGAGGATAGCATATTGACTGAAATTTTTCAAAATGGATATACAGTGTATATATAGTATTTGGGAATAAAACACTTCAATTGCAGTTACCCTAAAAGTATTTTAACTTTTATTATCATATCAAGAGTTAAAACCCATGCAGAAATAAAGGATTTGGTCTCATTATTCTCAAGGACCAAACTTGTCTACCCCAATTTTTTGTATTCCTTTTTTTGTTTGTTTTCTGGATGTCTGTCTTTCCTTTTTTTTTTTTCCCTCCCTTTTTTTTTTTTTTTTTTGTTTTTTTGTTAATGAGCAAGTGCAAGATCCACCAGCCCCTTTTTTACACTACAATGACTTGGGCCAAGATGTATTGAATCAGATCACTGGACCTAATCACATGTTTAGTATTCTAGCATCTTCAGACTGATACAGGTATCACACTTGCATCTAAAAAAAGTCCATGTGTTTCAATTTACCCATTAATATTAGATGTGTTTGGGCTGCGGCTTCGTCGCTGCAACAGATCATGCACTTGCTCCATCCTGCAGACATTCCTTTTTGTTTGCTTTTGTCATTATTTAATATTTTGTGCACATTTTAGTTTCTACTTCTCTTTTATGGTTTGACTTTTTCATCCACGTAATTATTGGCACCAGCATATATTGGCAAACAGTATTTTCTTCACAACCCAAAGGAAGATGGTCGAGCAGCTTTCTTTCTTTGGTCCCAGAAACCCATACTAACAGGGATGCTGCTTTGCTCTCCATTTGGAAATGTGTAAGGTTTCAAAGGAAATGCTTTAGTCCATGTTTTCCCCTGTAGAGCAGGAGAAGCATTGGGATGACAGACTGTCCTCATTGTGTTTGAAAGGCTTTGTCAAGGTAGTAGTTGGCATGGCTCCAGTCATTTTCAGAATGTGAAATCAGAATACGCAAAAAGGTCAGTGATTCATCTTGTGTGAACACTAATTCCACTTTCACCAGGTCAAGTTAGAGGATGACACTCACAAACCAGAAAAGAAAGGTCAATTGTTTTGTCTTCACCGAATACATTTTGGCATTAGGTTTTAGAAAAGGGATAGCTCTGTTGTGTAGATATTTACTTTCAGTGCAGGTGTTTTGCAGATGAGGAGTTTTACATATAAATGCACTAAGGCGCTCTTTAAGTTTGGCATGCATTTGAAACTGTGTTGCGTTGTCTCACCTGTGTATAGACCGAGCCTTTGCTGCAGGCTGGCAGTTGGATCAGGCGATGTTAAATGAACATGTGCAAGTTGCACTAATGGAGTGTCAGGGAGGGAGGCTGTCCACAGAATGTGTATTTTTTATAATGTTAGAGAGCCAATGTGACACTTGGTAGTTGCTGTGTGTTGTTGCTTTATTCTAGGAGAGTGCTTTTAGCCTTGTTCCAAAACTGTCACATGTGGGCTTAAGGGCTGGAGCAAGGCCAGCAGTACTCTACATTGAACATGAGAATGATTTTCCTTTTTAAGTTGCTTATGATCAAAACATTAAGTCAGTTTCCCAAGATGTTGTATGTGTGTATGAGTAATGGCTCTATATCACATATAATCTTTGATTTTGCTTCTGATTATGTTCCTGTTTTATGTATTTGTCAGCTTTGTACAAATTGAGTTGCCTTAAATATTCTTAAGATGGCTTTGCAGCACCAGTATAAAGGTTTATCTGCCCCTGTTTTCATTACTTAAAGAACAAGTTTATCATCATCATGACTCTGTGCCTTGCTCAGTGATACTTTTCTGTTTTGTACATTCAGTAATGCATATGTTCAGTAATCTATTCATAAATTTGTATGATTTGGTTCATAATTTAATTCCCCCATAGTAGTTTAGTACATTACTTACATTAAGCAAAGGGAATTTGTGCTGCAAGCCCATCTTCTTAAAGATCAATCATTCTGTGTTTTGTGGATACAAACGACTGCTGATTTGATTTCCATTCTCTTAGGCTTTTAGCTGTAATAAATGGAATTGAAAATTGTGTCTGACTGGACCATTTTAATATTTTAAGATTATGGAAATAAAAGTATGCTGTTGGTCCTGGATACTTGAGTAAATGTTTGTGTTTTTCTTCCCAACTGTTAATTTCCAACTGTAGTTGCATGTATTTAACTTAGATTCCATATTACTTGTCCATGCATTAACCACTGATGTTTTTCTTCTGTTCAACCTGTAACACCTTCACCTCTCTGCTCTCTTCATTCTCATCTAGCTGAGGAATGCCAGGCTGATGCTGATGAGAGCTTCCTTGTTCCCATAGCTGTTGGAGTTGCCCTGCTTGTTCTCATTCTTATTGTGCTACTGGCCTATTTCATTGGAAGAAAGAGAAACATGGCCAGTGGCTATGAGTCTTTCTAGCTGAATCTGCCTTTCGATGATACTGAGGGTAGTCGGTGTATTAATTAATACCAGTTTGGATGCTACCTTTGCCTAATTGTGAAAATTACCAATGCTGTTGTGTATTGATGTTTCCATGTAGTATTCATTGTCAACTCCCTGTCTATAGTCCTCTCTACCGTTCTGCCTGAATATAATATATGGGACTACAGCAGTAATATCCACTTGAGTGATTTCCTTCTTGTGTCTTAAGAATGTTGAATGACCCTTTTCCCCAAATTATATTGACGACACTGCTGATCTCAGTTTCACTATACAGCATGACTTTTTCTCCTTTTGGAAATGTGGTCATTGTCGATGTGTGGTTTCTGAACTCCCGTCTTGCTCCTTTCCTTCTGTCACTAACCCTTTGTGACCCTTTGTCGACTGTGAATTTCTTTACTCTTTGACTTACATTTTCCGCTAACTAAATCACTAACCTGCTGTCTCTGTCTCCTCTCTCTCTCTCTCTCTGTCAGCTGAGGAATGCTTCCTGGACTCTGATTTGAGCTTTCTGGTGCCCATTGCAGTGGGTGTGGCGCTCAGCTTCCTAATCATCCTTGTGCTTATCTCTTACCTGATTGGCCGGAGGAAGAGCCGCACTGGCTACCAGTCTGTATAATCCAACCCAGCTGCTTCTGCCTCTCACCCTTGCAACCCTTCTTGCAATGCCATCTTCCCAAACCCCCTTTCCAGCCGCTTCCGTGCCCCTCAGTGCTTCAAAGGCATCACAAATTTCTGCTTTTTTTGGTTTGGCAATCTTTCCCTACGGTAACCTCGGCTTACTTCTTGTACAGAGTTTAAAATTTTCCCTCGGCAACCACCCAACAGTGATTTTTGTCACCGACTGTCTCCCGTTTTGACGCCAATGACTGAATCAAGTACCAAAACAAATTGATAATTGATATTGCACCGTTTGATTATAGTTTGCATGTTAGAAATCTGATGGCCGTGGTAGCCCGACCATTTCCTCCCCAGAGAGGCTTCCCAGAGGCTTTTTCCCCTCTCTCTCGGTTAATGTGCTGTATAATAGTATATGTGTAAATTACTCTCTTGTATAGAATGAATGACATTGATTTTTGATGACTTGTGATTTCATAAATACCGTGAATGTACGAGCAAGCTAATATAACTCCTACTATTGTCATTCATATCCCAAAAGCCATTGTTTTCTGAATTGCACTTTTTCCTTTTTATTAACTCGCACATTACATAATGTTCATGGCTAAATGAAACTCTGCCCTTTGCACATATTTTCACTTAATTGTAGCTCAATGAAAGGGACACTAACTTGTCAAGACACTTTAATTACCAGCATTTGCAGCAGTTTTATGGAAATGTGTTATTTTAGGGGTTTATATTTCTTTCACTCATGTTAAGTCCCCGCTCAGGGAAAAGAGGATGGAAGTTTCTTAGTTCTAATTCCTTTACGTTTCTGCTGAAATGTACATTTCTCTTGATTGGTTTACATGTTAATATTTGGTGAACTAATTATGTTCTTTCAAATGTGTAAGAAATGCAAACTTTGGCCATTGCAGGTTAGCAATTTAGGACACAACAATTGGGTTTTAGATCTGGTGTAGTAGTAGACCTACATTGGATACATTGATCACCAGGATCACAGTTGGATTGATTATAGGGATTCATCTATTTTTTATTAAGCTACTAAAGCTTGGTTAGGGGTCAGATCCCCACACTGGCCTCAGCCTCCGTGTTTTAGTGCAGCAACATCAACAGCATGAGCAGTTAAATGAAAGTCAGAGGCTGATTAATATTTCTCCTTGCTGGTCTTTAGTCATGCTTTTCGTTATAGTGTGAACTTCAGTTCTGTACCGACACATGTGACCGCACCACCACTCCCCCTGACAGTTGTGTGCCTTTTTGTTGCACTTCTAAGTTGCTCGCCTGAAGCTTGTCTCCATCTGATGAAGAATGTGATATGATGAGCTTGTTTAACTTAAGTGGGGAACAAATTAAATAAAGTTGCGTTCTTGTTTTGTATCACTGTTCTCATTTGTTTTTAACAGCTTTGCATTCTAGTTATATTGCGGAGTTAAAAAACACAAGATTGCAAGTCTTGTGACAAGACAACACTTCAAGGTTAACAGCTGTAAACCGAGCATTCCCACTGCCGAGGGAATTACTGCGATATCCATAACGCTCCGGTAGACTTTGAACAGTAACGTGCTTTTTATAAGCTGTTATGGCACACAGTGGCTTGACTCCTGCCCTGTGTGGCGGGTCCAGCTATTACTGGCATGCCTGTAGGTACACAAGTTCTCCTTGTAAGGTCACACCAGCTGATGCTGGCTCAATTTATTAATAAGAGTGATAGGCGGATAAACACAGTTAATCTTGCCTGGAATGGCTGTAGTGTCATAGTAATTGATACAGGGACGGTAACTATTCAAATACACATTCCTGTAAAATACACATGAGAAGTACTGCATAGTTCTTGGTAACCGCTGGGAGAGGTTTAGTGTGTGGAAAGCTTTTCTTTGGAAGCAAATTGCACAAACCTAACATCTGGCATCACAACCTGATACACAATTAATGTACACCACAAGTCCCATGGAGAAGAAAACTTACATATCAGAACATTGTATTTATTATAATAACTATAAGAATAAATACAGCATGGATACCAAGTTTAGTAGAACAGTTCAGACGAGATTAATTCTATTACAAAATAGTTATAGTTCTTAAAATGGTATTTATGTAAGTTTCACACAAAAAAAGAAACTATTTCACAGTATGTCTCTTTCTTTTATTGATCACAGTCTTCTGCAGTATTTCATTTTCAAAAGCAGTCAAGATGTTTTTACAAAAGAGAAGGCAAGAAGTGGCTTGTAATGCTTTCATAAATGTATAATAATACTGACCTATTCAACAACAATATAGTAATACTGTATTTGCAGTCGCTTATTATTTCTTTTTTTACTGTGTAAGTACAGTATAAGTCCTGCTTTCAGACAATGTTTGCATGATAGTTCTTGGAATCCTTAAAATATACATGTTTGAAAATATGCAAAACAAATTAGTACACACTTTGATGTCACACCAAATGTGCCACACAAAACCGTATCCTATCCTTACTCAACAGTATTTCTAATTGTCTATTAATGTTTTAAGTCATAATTGGATTTGCATAGCTAGAAATGCTAACTATTGGGCAGTGTGTAAAATATGCCTTCTATTTTGTGAATTTAGTTGTATTAATCTTGCTAATCATTACAAAATATCAGGTATTCAATTGTAACTCACTTCCTCTACTTGTCTTGTGCTCAGCACTGTCTAGTGTGTGTGGGTGTGTGCGTGTGTATGTGTCTGTGCATGTGTGATTGTGAGTGCGCATGCGTGCTCCAGTAGCACTCTCAAGGCACAAAGGTACAACAGATAATGTGAAAAATACAAGGGCAATCTACTTTATATACCAATAACACACTTGAGGAATTTGCTTTCCCAGCAGAAGGCATGTGGATATTTGAATGAAAGATGAGGGGGGAGAGGGGAAATCTACATATTTCATGTAAAATAATGGTTCAACATAATATCTGTAATATATTTTCCTGTCATATTGTCATGGGAGCAGCCTGCTGGGTGTGAAACTTTTGCCTTATGCTCCCACCTCCAAGGAGAAGGTCACACTGCCCAGGTAGCGGTCAGTGGGCGAATCGTTGATGATGCCCTTGCCATTGAGTTTGCATTGTACTTGGATGTGGGCGTCATACTGCACTCCTCCAAAACGCACCGCCACCACCGGCGCTGAGTAGTTTACCTGGGACAGAGGAGACACACAGGAGATCAAGTCTTGATAGGAATTATCTCAAAAACAGCAACATCGTGAACAGTGACACAGCTTTGAAAATAAAAAGATGACACCTTCACTTACATGTCTTTGCTTCCCATAGTATGGATAGTACTTCAGGTCAAAAATGCTTTTGGGAAAGAACTGAAGGTCTCCCAAGGCTTCCGGCGGCCCTTTCTGAAAGAGTAAGAAGTCCCGTTTTCTCGATTCACACTCGCATGATATGATTATGATATTTTCAGAGACGCTGTTACTCCCAGTTTATGGCTGAGGTAAAGTTTGTCATGAGAATGCTGTTACTGTACCTTCACTCCACAAGTCACATTTATTGCTTTGCCCTGGCCAGGTAAGTACCCAAGAATCTATAGGAGTAAGAATAAAAAAATTAAATAATAAGTTTTTATTTATATAACGCTTTAACTCAAAGCACTTTACAGCATTAAAACAGTTTAAGTATAAACTACTACTTCTCCATACTGAACTCCAATTTCCATACTAACCCTAACCCTACATTTGAATAATATACAGTTAAACTCAAATGTTTATTTTTGAGTCATATGAACAAGAGCTAAAACTTGCCAAAACTTTCCAGAAGCCAATTTTGCAATAAGTTACCATCCTATATTTTAAGTGTAGACTGTGTAGAAACGGCATCAAGCCTTTTCTTCCTCTCCCTGAAACGACCACCAGATGTCACTGACTGAGAAAACTGGAAGCTTCAGCTGTACAGCAACATGCTGTGCATCTGACACATGCAACTGGACTGTTTTAAAGCATTTTTAAGGTGTGTATGGGCCCACCGTCGAGTGACACTCGTCTTACCCGGTTCATCCGAAGCAGGATGCATGGCTTTCCCTGAGAATAGCCATAGTGGGGGTCCTGCAGTCCTGAACAGTCCCCCAGCCAAGACCTCTTGAACTGACATGCTTTGCGCTCTGCACTCTCCTCCAAGTCATTCTGCACAAAGTAGCTTTCCTGTGAGCAGTGGATATTCTTCCTCTCCTGAACGCCATCATTATATGCTGAAACGGAGAACAGTGTGTGTGTGTGTGTGTGTGTGTGTGAGGGAGAGAGAGAGAGAGGGAGGGAGGGAGGGAGGGAGGGAGAAGGAGAGAGAGGAGGGCATAAATAAACCACGCAACAGCAATGCCCTGCCAGACTCAGGCCTCTGATTAAGGCAGCTTGACAAAAGCGTGGTGCGAAAAAAAAAAAGCGGCATTGAATGGCTGAACTCTACCCACAAAGAGGCTTCCCCTCCCAGAATGCCCTGCGGGAAGCAAATGGAATAAGGGACAAAGGTAGTGGAGATGGGGATTAACTCACTGTGTGCCCGCATCTTTTAAACACAACCCCAACAACCCCATCACATCCCCCCACCCCACCCCCCACCCCCAACTGTCCTCCACAATCTCAATGAAGTGTCTCTGACTCACGTCTTAGATATTCCTCCATAGACTTTGCGTACTTCTTCCAGGACTTGCGGTCGGAGGCGTTGAAGGCGATGTCGTGGCCGTCTAGGTGTGGAGCCATCGTCATACCTGCCAACGGAGACCCACAGACAGTCAACTGTGCCGAGACTCAAGTAGAACCAAGAGACAGAAGGACAGTCGAGCGGGGAGAGGAGAGTGAGGTGAGAAGGAGGGATGCAGAGGAGTGGTTGGAGGTAGGGAGTTATATTTACCTGGTGGCATCACTCTATCGTTGTATGTTGGATGGTAGGGACTAATAGACCACATGAGGCAACACATACAGCCGCCAAACATGGCTGCAAGAAACATATAAAGTGCAGCGTAGAAGAGGAGGATGAGGCCTAAGAGGAGAAAATGAAACAGAGAATGGTTTTAATATTGTGAGATGAATATTTCTTACACTTGGACAAATAGCAGTTGTGGCTTTCAGAGCATGCTGCACGTGTCTTTAAGAAATCATGTCTGTGATCTGATTGGAGGAAAATAATGAACTGTAAATAATTTCCAAGTTTTTGCTCTGAATGTCTGGCCCGTCTAAACTCCGGCTACTGTCCTTGCTCAGGACGCTCACTAATTTGTTTACACATACAAAAGCACTGTCCCCCTCCATGTCTGGAATTGGAAATCACTTCAGTGGCTTTGAAATAAAATCCACTGTACTGATCTGATGTGAGAACCCCACGGTGAAGAAACCCTGAGAACTAGCATTGTTCTGCAATTTTCAATTAACAGTCCATTAGCAACTAATCAAGCCAAACGTGCCCTAAATTAAATGGCTTTTGCTGTGCGGGCAATTTCACAGGGGACTAGTTGCAGCCAGCCTTGCGTCCCCGGAGCCACAAAGGCCTTTCTGTTTAAGCTCAGTGAGAATTCTCCCAGCTGTCCTTTCACTCAGGAACACAGTGAACCTCCGGTTGCCATCGTAGTGAAGGTCTTTTGCAGCCATAGAGGCCCAGCCAGCTCCAAGGAGCCCCAATCACCCCACTCTGGTATTGTGTCCCCTCTTACACACTCCTCTCACAGGACACACATCACAGACTTCAACTCAGGGCTTTTCTTCCGCAGACACATGGGCCCCATTCCTTCACAAGTGTGCACACAGTGGTTTTGCTGCTGAAACGAGCTCCTAGGCCCGGCTCTATTTCTGTATTATTGGGAGCATGCTGTTCAGCTTATGACATTAAAGCAAGTAATGCACACTTTCCCGGGATGTTCTCTCTACACTTGAGTTCTTGTTGGATTATGTTTGTCTGCCATTGTGTACAGTGGACCTGGGGGAGGGAGCTCAACAGCGTCACATAGCAACTAGCCAGGAATACCAAGCGGCTGCTCCATCATCACTGACTCATCAAACTGCTCCAGACAGTCACTTACGCCAAAAAGGTTTGCCTGCATCAACGCTGAATCTGGCAGTGGGATCTACGGAAAAAAAGGCACTTAAGCATCTCTACGTGTTTGACTGCAACTGTGGGGCCGTGAGCATGCTAAGTTCAGCGATGAGGTCGCCAAGGCTTTGGGAAAGAGGCAGTGGAGAGCAGGGTAAGATGTATGAGGAATGTGATTCCTGGCCAGTGCGAGGCCCGGAACAGTGCGCTCCCGCTGGGGACGCGTCCCCAGGCAGTCTGTTTTTGTCGGGACGCTCTGAATTGTCCATGCACCTATGTAAACATTTGAGCATGAGGACACACACACACTCACAGCACAGTGAGCAGAGTCAGCGGACTGGAGAGACATTTCTAACCCCCTCAAATCCCTGAGTGCATCTTCTAAGAACAATAAGCCATTCAAACACCATGTTTGATCACTGCTGATTATTGAAGCTGATTACAATTGTAATGCACTCATCTATATGGTAATTTCTAATGATTGCATAAGTGTAATAGGCTGCGCAGAGAATAAAGTACTTTGCACGACTTTGTCCTCCCTCCCTATGCCCCATCAACACAGAATCTCTCTGCCTCCGCCAACTCACTCCAGCTCTTTCCGGAGCGACCCATGAATTCGTTGGTCTCTGCGTTCCATAGGTACGTCTTCAAGTCGTCTATTTTCTGGTGGAGCGTCCTCTTCGGTAAAGGCTTGCGCTTCCATTTCTCAAAGTTCAGGTCTTCCTGCTCCAGAGGCTGGTGCTCAGCCAGCTCTTCCTGCTCTTCCTCCAACTCATGGCCATGCTTGAGTATCCCTTTGAAAGTCTGCTGGGAAGAAGATCAGAAAAAAAGCCCTCACCACACATATACTCAATTGATAACTTTTTGCAAATCACTTCAGTATAGGTTTGCGTAACTTCTCACCCAAGTATGACCAGGAATTCAAATCAAGTGTTCTTTTTAGACTACCAGACCACATTTATTTCACTGCACATTAATGAAGTATCGCACTGACGGTCCTGTCCCCTGTTTCAGCAAATTATAAACCCGCTGGTGACCTTTGTGGCCCTCGTTGGGAGAGCTGATCTCCTCTGAGCGGACCCTCCTGCTTGGAGCAGCAGCTGCAGAGAGCGGAGTTGGAGGGTCACTCTGACAGCCAGATGTTACACACTGACTCTCAGCATCCACAGGCCAGGACAGATCCCCGAGGAGCCATGGGACTCCTCAGAGTGTCACCATAATGTCACTTCCTTTGTGAAAGTTTTGCCTTTAAAAAATCTTAGTGCCTTTAGGGGATTCGGATGGAAAGATGATTTTTGTGCTATTCTGAGCTTTGTGCCTTGTGCCAATGAATCCACTGGATTTTGGAGTAAATGCTCACTGTACCAATCATTAAAAACTTCCATTTCTAGTATAAATGACGCCTTAGTATTGCATCTGCTTCAATGGGTAAAGTGTTTAGGAAGTTATATGTGTTTTCTATTTTATGTCAGAGAGGTGGACTTACTGGATTTGGTGGATGATTTCTAAGGAGCGCGTCTTCAGCTCCTCCCTCTGTGGAATTGGGCTCCATGATTCTTCACAGAGAGAAAAGGTACTTGTTAAACCAATCACATCTACCGTCCCCATCGAGTTAAAGCGACACATCTTTACACCTATAAAGTTGTCAAGTTCCAAAACACTTTCAGTACATTTCACAACAATGACAAGCTATCTGGACGGTTTGAGACATAATCAAATCGTTACACAAATAATAAATCAAATAATAAATATAATTTCAATCAAAAACGGACATACCTGAAGTTTTATTTTCAAGGAAAACGCGGATTATTATCTCGAGACCCTCTTGACCCCTGGAGGAAAGAATTCTGTGCTGGTCAAAAAGTATTTGGGGATTTCATTAGAAAGTTTTACGCATGCAATAGGAACCGGGTGTGGAGAACCTCCTCTCAACTAGGCGCGCATCTTAGTGAATGAATGCTGGACAGAGAAAAACTGGGGGTGGGATAGAAAGTGCTTCTTTTTTTTTTTTTTGCTTTTTTTTTTTAGTCCCAGAGAACTTTTGGCAGTGGCAAGGGCTGATGCACGGCACTGCATTCAGCACACGCACACCATCTCCCATTGTCTGTTAAGCTGGGGTAAGACTGAGGCAATAAGCCGCAGAGCCTGAATACAATATTTATAGCTTATCCCAACACAAGACACTGTTGTCAATCACCGCCTGGCTGCATAAAATGTGCAAAGATTCAGGGACAGTTGCATTCATCAGGCTATGGTTTAACTCATTTACTCTAATGTGGATTGGATGTTTTAAATACTTTCTCTAAGATGAAATAACAGTAAATAAAATGTCAGTATTTAGCATATAGTCTAACAGCATGCATTGTACATACCAATCCAGTTGCCAACTCTACTGCCTCCATAGACTCTTGCACCAACTGCTTACCATAAGCTCTGCTCTTGTGAGGTTCAAGTAGTCCTCATCCTTCTTCCCATCTGCACTCCGGTCACGTAGCGTTCTGTTACCCCATGTAAAACTGGGAGAAGGGGACTTCTTACATGAAAAGAGAAATTGCGTCATGGAAAAAAATCAGTTCTTTGCCATACGCGCGCGCGAACGTGTGCGTGTGTGTGTGTGTGTGTGTGAGAGAGAGAGAGAGAGTGTATGTGTGTTTTTACAGTAAAGGACAATAATTCCGAGCATTCATGGACATTGGATTCCAGCTAAAATTAACTGAACATTTTGCAGGAATACACGTAGTGATTCTGCTAATAGATAAAATAGCTTAATTCCCAGCATGTCTGGGCTGATATGCATGCAGAGTAATGGTGTATTGGGGCAAGGCCTATGCAGCAGCCAACAAAGGCAGATAGTCACCTCTGCTTCTTAATTGAGACACTTGCAGAACCCAAATACCATGAGAAGTAAAGGGCAACCCTGAATTTTCCAAACCAGAGTCTTCCATTATAATAATATGCATGGTAGAAAATGTCCCTGTCAGATGAGATGGGATTTTTCGGCACAGTTTACTAGCTATTACTACATGAAATCCTAATGGGATATGCTGCCTTCAGGTGCTCCCTGTAAGGTCCTACTTCAGGATTAATAGTCTTAAATGCAACCCGTAGCGAAATCTAAATGCTTTTGGCGTAAAATAATAACAAAATGGACCCTGAAACACAAGTAGTTTTCTGGGTGGGTTGTGTTTTAATGTAGAAATCAAGTGACACAGAGCTGTCGGCAGAATGAAGAGAAGAAAATGCGCATCAAGCATGTAATTGATTACTTGTTTTAATTAATTAATTTAAACAAAGATTGAAAACAGAAACACACAACAATACTAATTATTTACATCGAAACAATTAGGCACACATACAATAATAAAATACCTGACATGTTGACACGTCTTCCATTCTCTCCACCGCCTAAACGTCACATCATGGCAACTTGTATATCATATAAAATTCAGACATTGAACATGTAATGATGTAATGATGAAACATTGTAATGATGGGAATAGCCTTATGCCTAAATTGCATAAGGCTATTCCCATCATTACAATGTTTCCCAGCAGTATTTATCACTTTTGTTGGGTCGTTCGTGTGCTGCTCACATCGTAATTCGATATTTCTGACAGCTCTTGAAGGCAGCAATAGAGTCACTATTGCTGTACTATGCATGGTCTAAATCGTGACTAGTGTGATATTTTTGACAGGGGGTGGCGCTCAAAGCTCGTCGATATATGGGCTGCATGCTTACACTAACATAAATGTAGCTTGTGGTTTATAGCTTGACAGTAGAATCAGTACGATAACTATGGTTATATGTATAAGAAACACAAAACTGAACGGCAATATAGAAGACAAACATATCCTGCGTTATGCTGATTATTTAACTGATCTTATGTGATGCAATGCAGACTGTCACAGCTTTTCCCCTCTAACTTCAGTGATAAATCCTCAGGTGGTAACGCATTATACTAACTTTCTTACTTCTTTCCACCCAGTAACGACAGTGTAGTGAATTACTATTTCATTTTAAGTAATGTATTATAGTTCCCAATACAAAAACACGCCGTTACTTTTGTTATCACCCCCTCTAAATGTCAGTTTGAAGTTGAATCATCCCAACATGATTTTTTATCAGTCCTCGACTCGTTTTCCTCATAACTGGTCGTCGCCTTCTCGCACAAACTAAGCTAATTTAGATGAGAAAAGGCGGAAAATGTACTTTCTCTCGCTGTCAGTATTCCCACTAATTTGATTTTTATCGAGATAAAACATGGCAATGACGCTGTACATCAATTATCAGAGTAACGGAGTAACTATTTGGTTACTGTTGACTCACAACAGAGGCATTTGACTTGTATGACTGAGGAGAGGATGCGACCAACCGCTAACGTAAAAGCTAACGGTTGCTAACGTAAAAGTACTCCCCATGCTCGGTGGGGAGTATGAAGTGAGTGCTTTTGAAACGAGTAACGGCTGAAACGGTACTTCGTTACTTTTACTTTAGTAATGCCAGTGTCTGTGACATGCGCACAGCCAGCAGCAGCGACCCACCGACACGCCGTGAGGACAGAGACGGACAGACATGTCAACAGCCGCGGATGTAAATGGGACAGACTCGGCTTCAGCGGGACGTCTGCTGTCAGAGAATGCCACTGCAACCAAATACCCCGTCCGTGTTAGCTTATAGCTGTAAACAGGTAGTCGTGCCGCTCGTTAAGTATTTGGTTTTTAACCTTGAATCGTAATTGTTTTTTTTTGTTGTTTTTTTTTGGAGGAGGGTCGTCCTGCTAAACATCCTCCAGCATGCCTCCTGTACAGAGCCATCAAGCCAGTACGATTACTCTCTCTGATACCACCATGGGTCGGTGTACGCAAGGTCAGCAAGGCTTTCTCTTTTTATCAAATAATGTGCTCCTTTGTTTTTACAGGATACGGAGAAACGGTCTAATTATATTTTACTGAACGTGAAAGGCTTTTTATGGTTCATTCTGCCTTGCCATCGCGCCAAGGCTATTTTTTATAATTCTAATGTGTTTAATTTGAACACCTCAGATGGTTTATAATGGACGATGAAGGCGAACGATTTTTTTTTTTTCCAAACAGACAAAACACTCATTGCATCACCAGACCTGTTTCTGGTCGAGGCCGCTGCGCGTCACTGCAGGTGCGGCAACATTTCGCATGTAACCACCGGCGGCAGCAGCAGCCTGGACGCTTGATTATGACTGGTACTGATTTGGGCTGGATACTTGGCTGCTGCCCTCAAAATGAAATCTTTCATTCTTGTGGGAAAGTCCCCTGGTTACACGTATAACTCCTGAAATTATGCTGCATTAGATCCTCCAAAGTTTTGCAAGGGTTTTACATACAGAAGCAAATCTAACCATGCATGATTTTGAGTAGAAAATCCCTTTCCAACAAAGAACATACAGAGACAAAACCCGTTTTTGTTGTACAAGAAAAAAAGAACATTTTGTCTTTGTATAATTTTTTTACATTATAAATCTCAGAGCCTATATGTCAGTAACTATGCAGGGACCATGATGACATCATTTGACTTAAACCATATGGTTTCTCTGCTCAGCATCTGATGACAAGGAGGCACTTTCCTACTGAGTTACACAGGGCGAGCACATTTTCTCATTGATCTACATGTTGCAGCATCATTAGTCCGAGTGCTGACTTCTGTGGCTTGCCAACTCCATGTTTCCACAAACTGATTAAACAGCACATACAGGTCGTTTGGATGATTAGCTTTTCTCTTACCGCACTGTCACACCTTAATAAGTAAAACAGAAATATGAACCACGCACATGAGTTGATTATTGCCTTCTAAATTGACAAACTTTTCACCATCGATGCCCCCCACAGAATTATACCGCTGTACTGAGAGCCTATAATCAATAATCTGAGAACCTTCTTGTTGTGAACTGCATTGCTGTGACGATCCTTTCATTCATTAAAAATCTAATCTATAATTGCAGTATGATGCCCATTGCTGAAACACTGTTGCCCCACATGTGACTTTGTTTATGCTTTGATTTGTCTTCACTTCATTGGATTGAAGATGTTTTTTCCGTTCACGTATTGATTGACTGAACTTGTGATACAGCATGTGACTGATAAACATGATTTTTGCACTCATTTTGAGGCTGTAGATGGTACTTATCACTTATCATTGGTAATGGTTGTAAACTCTGGATTAAAACAGACCTGTGGGGTATCTCAAGAAGCAGGATTGCAGAGTATCTGTGATAAAAGAACTCAATGTTTTGAATAATTTGTCAAATGAAACTTGGATATTGGTTTTTTATTTATGTACTGTTGCCATTCCAACCAGTGATTTTTCATCATGAACAACATTTGAGAAGTTATTTCAGTGTCATTTTAGAAATATCTGGTTTAGTGAGTAATCCTGCTTCTAGAAATACAGCCCTGCGGTTTGATTTATGCTCCATAATGGAAGTTGCAAAAAGCGTATTTTTTCTTGGATGTGTCAGCCTCTGCAACACTGATAACAACAAATTGACAAGGCCAAATAGCCTACATTATAGATTGGAGCAGCTATTCTAGGCAGATATTAATTCTGTCAATTTCATGATAAAATCAGTGGCATAATCTGTCCTAGCCAGAGTTTTGATCAGATACACATCCAGTACATACAGACTACCCACTACACATATGCTTGTAGTAGATGCTAGTTGCAACTTCATATTGTAATTTCACCTAGCTTTACTACTAGTGTTACAGCATGACAGTCAGCATGTATTGTGTTCTAGGTTCCTTTAAGAGGAGGAAGAGGAAATCTATCATGGTGACAGTGATGCTGCTCATTGTATCTGTGCTCATCCTCATCTTCGGCTTGGCGGCGACGACCAGGACGCAGAACATCACCGTGGGCGGCTACTACCCAGGAGTCATTGTGAGTCAGACGTTCACACCTGCACATAGCAGCATCACACACAGGCCATTACACTGTAAATGTCCATAATGAATGAATTGTGAGTGAAGAGAGTGTTTCCAGTGAGCTCTTCCCGCTCCTGGACTCTGATGAACCTAATTACCAAGGGTCTCTGAGGGGTGAATTTTCCCCACATTCATTATTCAGCATTGCTGTCATTAGAGGCTGAGTGAGGTAAGTATCTTGGTCCATAAATTTGTTTTCTTCAAAGTCCTCAGCTTTTAGCACTCAGGAAAAGAGCAACTAGGAAAGGAGCTACTGTACGAAGAAGAACATTTCTAAAGATGCCACCCTCAGCCTTAACCTCATGCTACATAACTTATGGTGGCTTATGAGAACAAGTGGTACAAATAATTAAAATTTCAAAGCTACAGAATAAGTTGATTACAAAGGGGGGGAAATTGGCTGGGAAAAGTGCAACAAAAGATTGAGAGAAGCTTTGTTGTCATCACTCTCATTAATGAAATTAATCTATTCTGTATTTTCCTAATTGGTGATAATGGTGAAGAGTCAATGGCAATCTGAACATACTGAAAGGTTTTTCCAAGAGCTTGACAGAAGCATTTAATACTTGATATATTTTCCATCTCTTTCAATCACCGCTCTATCAAATCAAGTCAAATTAGACGGATACCCTAACAACAATTTCCTCTCATTTCAGCTGGGCTTTGGCTCTTTTCTGGGAATTATCGGCGCTCATTTGATAGAGAACAAGAGGCAGATGGTAAGAGGATTTATATTACCTCTGTGCTTTGAGATCAGTTACAACGCTGCGTGTCTCCGGGTCTCTACAGTCACACTGAACACTGTCATTAAGCTGTCATTAAGTCCCAATGTACCTTTAGACCGTCTGCAGCTCGATTATGTTGTTAATGTGACAGTGGCGGTGGCAGATCCGGCCCAGGTTCAGGGTCGAGCAGGTTTAGACTGTATATCAGAATAAGTATCCTGGGCTTCAGGGGAGATGCAGCCAGAAATAGACGGGTGTAAGCGGAGGAGGACAGATGTCCACACTGGAATGTAGGGAAGGAACTGCAGATGAGAGGAGCGGGGGCGGGAGGTGCCATGCAGGGTCTGCCACTCCTGAAATGAAGAATGAGTTTGTAGCGCGATACCCTTCACTTTCCCATAAGCCAGCAGAGTCTGGATGCAGGGCAAAAGCCACGCCACAAACCTGTTCACCCTAAAATACTAGTCCATGCATGTGCCATGACAAACTGAGCTACAGCACTTCCCGTAGTTTATTACACCTTTGTTATTACACAGAAAATGTATTGAGATCCTATATGGTTTGACTAGTGACAGTATCCTAGGGCTATTAGTGACCAGAAAACATTCTTTGTTAGTGCATAGTCACATGATTTTCTTATAATCAACTTTTCAGTGAGTTTAATAATTTTCCACAGTTTTTTTCCCTTGTAAATGGATGTAAACAACTAAAATCCCTATTTTAGATTCATCATTACTGATAATAATAGTAATTAACATTGCTGTGATGCAATCAATAATTCTATTAACAAAACTCAAACAGCCTTGGTGATTAAGAAAGAGCAGCTCCACCAACTATCAACATCTTTAGGTTGAAGTTTGCATCTTTGTAACATGGGTGTCAAATCTCAAAAGATGTGTTGTTGTAAATTAGTTTGTTTTCAAATATACGCTGCTGAATTCACTCTTGTTGGCGATTGTAATCAGATATTATGATAGAAATCCCCCGTTAGCGTTAGCTGTTGAATGTGTTGTGTCAGTAGCAGAGTCTGCCTCCTGCTAGCTGGGGCGGCTGCAGACAGGGTGGGGTGATGTGTAATTGAATACATGCTGTCTTCCATTGAGGAGTGAAAGGAAGGGAGTTAGGGGAATGGGGGAATTAAGGGTTGCAGTGCCTATAAAGAGTTTGGCAGCGGGCCAGCCATGAACACTACTGGAGCTAGGTGACAGCCAGATCTCTCTATCATTGTTGTCGTTTACCCACAATCCCCTCTCTCCTTCTCTCATTCAGAGGCATTCATGCTTGCAGAAAAGCACATGTGCACACCGATACACACTAGAATTGCACAATTGTTGCAAATGTACAATATGGTTGGTGCAGTAAAGTTAATTCAAGGATAGTTGCAACAAGCCAGATTAGCTAGGGGTGGAAGAAAAAAAAAAAATCAGTGCATGATAAAATTTAGCTGTGCAGACTCTTTTCACATGAAGCAAAAAAAGCTGATGCTCCTCTGTTTTTCCCAACTCTTATTTCTTTCACAGTTAGTTGCATCCATCGTCTTCATCAGCTTTGGAGTGGTGGCTGCCTTCTGCTGTGCTATTGTAGATGGAGTTTTCGCTGCAAGGCACATTGTAAGTATCACTCTATGTAAAGCATTTACTTAATTAAGCAAATTAATAAATTATGGATAAGACTGTTATGTTCAGGCTCATAACTAACTTATTAATAAAAGCCACCCCTATAAATGCTTAATATACTGTATATGCATTATCCATATCGTGAAATGTATGCCCTTCTGCAAGGGCATCATTGTTTAGATATGGCAGGCAGTAGCAGCTGCCACACCCTAACCACCCAGTCAAACATAATTGTGGTAGAAAGAGATGATTCAAGATGACATTAATAACATAAAGCCATAAATAACCACTAATGCACCCTTAAAATGATTTTGTGAAAACGAAGATCAGCACCATTAGTAGGCCTTCATCTGCAAGTGATGCCAGTGAGTTGGAAATTTTCCTGTGAAACAATTTTTGGTTTTTATTGAGCATGTCTACACTACAAAATGGCACGCTGTTTTATAAAACACAGGGAGAAAATAAGATAAGATAAGATAGCACTTTATTGACATGACTTTATTGAATGAAACTATTGAAATGCAATAAGTTGCAGTGACAGACTGCATAGATAAGTGAGGCTGGTGGTGGCTTGTACATTCAGTTTGTGTTGACGTAATATTTTATTACCTGTCACCGCTCTGCTTATTTATCATTTTACTCTTGTGCAACTAAATCAAGTTTCACATTTGAGGTGCCAAAATGACATTACTCTGTCTCACTTTGTATACCTTCAGTATACAGGTATACAAAATGAGAGGTATGAGTTCTTCTTCTTTATTTTTGTCTCTTCTCATTTAGTTGCCTAAAGTAAACCAATGATGAAATGTACATATATATTATAATGTTGGTTGTTGTACTGCAGGACCTCAGGCCGCTGTATGCCGGCCGCTGTGACTACCACTCCAGTGAGACTGCATCTGAGCGTGATGTAAGACACACATTGTCGCTTTCAGTTCACAGAAATATGGATGTGGTGTTATGGCCTTTCTGAATTCCTCCTCAGCGTATGTCTTGGACCTGAATTCTGTGTCGGCACGCTGAAGTCTTGACAGCGTAGCCATTGTAGATATCTGTTGAGTGAAAGCATGAATGAGGACAGGGACATTGTTAAGAAGCCGTAAAATACTTTTTGAACTTTAGGTTCCCTGCCAGACACCATCGCGCATGTCCTGTAACCTGCGTGTGAAGAGCAACACCTGTTACTGCTGTGACCTCTACAACTGTGGGAAGTGAGTATGCTGCAGCACGGCCGACCGCACAAGCACCGGCTCTGCTCCTGAAAACCTCAAACAATGGCTACTTACTTTTAGTGTTACCCTTGTTGCGTTGCTTTGATTGTTTGTTGATTTTGGATCCGTGCCATTGTGTCATCTTTGTTTTTGTTTTTTTTAATATTGCGAGGTCAACTGTATCAGAAAAAGAATGTTTCTTTTCTTTTCACCTATGTTTCAGAGAACATCCTCTTATGGGACTTCAGAATAAAGATGTTTTGAAAAAGTTTAGGAAATCATCCATGATTTGGAAGTAGGTCCCTTTCTTCTAGCCCCACAATGACCATTAATGATCAACTCATATGTTTCTTTTGGATAAATGATGAATGAACTATAGTAATTATGTTTGTTGTATAACCCACCATGGTAGTGTGTGGTTGGATGCCATCTCTCCTGCATGTCGTTGCTCCTCTGTTTGTGCCTCACCAAACACCAATCCTCATTCAAGTCTCCCAGCTCTCTAGCAGCTCTTGTTACTGGTTTCTCCACTCACACTTGGACTGAAACCATCAGAGCTTTTACAGCCATAGATCCATTTGTCTGTAAATCAAGACCTGTCTTTCACTCTGTCCTGAATACAAGTGTTCAGTGCCTGTTGGTGTGGGTAATGTAGGTGCATCGCTAAACACTAAAAAACACTCTGTAAGTGAATATTATTATGACTTGACTGTAGACTGTCTGCCTGTCTCTCCCACCCACTGGGCTAGCCGTGTCGAGGTGATCGGAGGCTACCATGAATACACAGATGTGAAGAGCTGCCAGGATGTGGTGCACCTGTACCACCTGTTATGGTCCGCTACCATCCTCAACATCGTGGCACTCTTCCTGGGCATCATCACTGCTGCGGTGTTGGGAGGCTTCAAAGACATGGTAAGTCAAAAGAGTCATATATTTACCAACAAAGAAGAAAATCAATCACGGGATGACATTTGAGCACCTTGATGTTGATCTTGAAGGATAATTCTAGCCATAGTGTGTCCAGAGTGTCCTCTCTCCTTTCTAAAAATTCCTGTGGATTTTTACATGCCATTATCAGAGGAACAGTTATCATGTGACTTATTTCTCTTCCTCTAGACGCCATTCGCTTTCATTCAACTCTAAACGTTATCGAAACTAAATGTCAGAGGTGGCAAACTAAGTGTAGTAACGCAATCCATGGAGGAGATATGTGCTTCTGCAGAGTTTTTGCTAGGCCTAACCTAATAGCCTAACCCTCATAAAGTATAGTAGTTCCTATCCCATTCAATTTGAACATTTTTGAATTAATGCATGCATTCAGAAAGCCCTCATTGGGTGAACAGGGCAATAAACAGCAGGTATGTCTATGACGTTAGGTGAACCGTTGGAAATTGGCAAAACACCATAGCAGCATAGCTGTATCATCAAAAGAATGTCTGAAAATTTACAACAAAAAAAAAAAAAAAACTCTCCAAGTGCTAAGCCAGGTTACACCCAAAATTCTCACCCTGATCTTTGCTTACACTTTTTTTTTTATATTGGACGTCCCGCCTTAGATGGCACTTCTGACCTATCATCCAAACATCCTCTGTTTACATCCCGCCTCATTTCAAGCCTCTCAGCTGAGGAAGTTTTCTGCCTGAAAGTAGTTCCTATGAAATGGATTAGTAAGTAAAGCTTTATTTATATAACGGCTTTTTAAAACACACAGTTTACAAAGCGCTTCACATCAAGAGAATAAAAGAAAAGACCTGAAAGAACTTAAGTGCTAAGTAAGCAAGCTTTATTCTTCAACATGTAGACACAGAAATCAGTCGGACGATCCTAAAGATAATAAAATGCCTGTTTCTTATCTTCTACAAAACCCATTTCAAAATTTTGAGAATATACATAAAATGTAGGACATCTACGAAACCCCTCTAGCTACAGGTTACCACAGAAAAAACATTGGATTTTCATGAGGGAGACTGGAGAATGGGCTCAACTTGGAAGCATGAATTATCCTGTCAGTAAGGGT
Organism: Centroberyx gerrardi; assembly: GCF_048128805.1. NCBI lineage: Eukaryota > Metazoa > Chordata > Actinopteri > Beryciformes > Berycidae > Centroberyx > Centroberyx gerrardi. Next base: position 18,925,931 of record NC_136012.1, read on the forward strand.
CAAAATGAGTCAGAAAACATCCAATTCTATAATGATGCTTTTGGCAATATAATATGATGTAGAGATGACTCAGATATTGCTGTTTTAATAGTTTGGTGTGTATGTGCAGTGACAGACAGACACTAAAGAACACTAACGGCCTTCACCTGTGGTTTGATTGTCTGTCAGACTCCCTCTCCTGCCTCAGACTCATGTGAACCAGAGGCGATCACAGCCCCCGTCCCGTCAGAGCCTCCGGCACCCAGCACCTCCCTCAACTCCTACTACAACACTGCCCCCTGTCTGCCGCCGTACACTGCCTACGACCTGCAGGTAAACCACTCCACCCATATCAAGAATCAGAATTCGTAATGGTTCATGTAAATGTTTTTTTTTTCTGCATGTAAAGAAACTTGTCCAGATTAAATTATCCACCATGATGTTATTATCAGGGTTCCCACACCCCTGGAAAACCTGGAAAAGTCTTGGAATAGTATTTTCCAGGCCTGGAGAAGTTATGAAAAATGATAAAAGGGAGAAAAGTTTTGGAAAAGTCATGAAATTTTACTGTCAGATGTCACAAAAAGCTGTGGCTGCTTCCAAAACAGTCTAGACCTCTCTGTTGGAGGAAAATATTGCTGGTTGCTGACTTTTTTTTTTTGGTGACAGAGTTAAAATACTATTACAGATTTTTAAGTGAAAAACAAACTAATGCTTAAAGTTAGTGTAGTTAGTGTTAGTGCAGTTGATGGTTACTTTGCATTTCAGTCATGGAATGGAATTTGGTCATGGAAATTTGAAAAGCGGTCATGGAGAAGTCATGGAAACGTTTTGGAATTTCATTAGTGAAAGGGTGTGGAAACCCTGTATTACTCCTGTCTTTACTTGCAATTTAAAACATTTTATCGAAGAATTACAACATTTCAGTTTTCGGTATTTGTTTGATGGTCTCAGAACCGAAAATTTAAATTGCAAGTATAAACAGTGTGCAGGAGTCTCTTCACATGTTCCGTATGCTTCCAATTGCTCTCCTACGCACCTGAATCCTGATATAGGTGTGCGAAGAACCTAGTTTCCTGAACCCTGTACCCCTACTGACTGCTGTTTTATCAGTGAGATTCAGATCTACAAATGTGCCATTCTAATCTATTTTTTCACCTTTTTTCTGTAGGGCTCCTGTATGTTCCCTGACTCTTCAGGTCTGTCAGATGAGTCCCAGTCTGGAGCCAGCCACATGTGGCCTACTATGATCCCTCCACGCTACTCCCCTCCTTACTACCCCCCGGATGAGAAGCCCCCGCCCTACAGCCCCTAACACGCCGGTCTGGCGGAGAACCGGTTTCCTGGACCTTGACTAGGTGGTGTTACATCTCGAACGAGGGGTTTGAATGCAAGCTGCCTCTTGTTTTTTTTTTTTCCCCCAGTCGTCCAGAGCAGCAAAGTCAGAGCCGGGATGTGTACAAAGAAACAAGGGGGGGGGGGGGGGGGGGGGGGGGGGGGGGGGGGGGTAGAATTGGGGGTGCATGAGTCACAGTCACTGTAACTGGGAGTGCCAATCATCACAGGAGCGGGAACGAGGAGGAAAGGCTCTGAAGACACATTCATCCCACCAAAGTATGCTAACTTTCAGTTCAGCCCAACCCAAGGGAACCAACAGTACCGCTCACACTCTGCCCTGCACTGTGTGTGTGTGTGTGTGTGTGTGTGTGTGTGTGTGTATCAAGAGACAGACAACCTCTCCAACGCCGGGACTGTTTACACATCTGCCTTAAATACAAGTGGACTTCCAGCGCTGTGCCACACTGTCACCCGGACTCCGTCTACACGCTCAACCATCTTCTTCCAGCTTCTGCTTAATGTTCGCCTCACATTAGTGCGTTTAATGCTTCCTGCCTCGAGCGGTACACATGACGACGGTCCTCACTGTTTGCATTGTGAGGACGATCAGTTTGACGGTTGATTTGCACAGGTGTGACCCCCGCGTGATATGAACACCATGTTAGACGGCTACTTTTGTGTCTTTTCTGAATCTACGGACGGGCAGCTAGATAACTCAGATCTGTACAGAGTTTTAGGCCCAAGCAGTTGTTCCTTTAGAGGTTAATAGTGCGATTCACTGTACATTATCACAGGCAATGTAATTGAGATATTACATGCTTATAATTCTAACATTATGATATACCGTTGCTCTTTTAGCACAATAAGCATAAGGAAGAGAAACATAGATCATAGCATCTATTTATCAACTTTGTCTCACTTGATGTTCAAGAGTAGCTTGAATGAATGTGTGGAGGATTTTGCAAATCAGTGTTTATTGAAGAATAAACTATTCTATTTAGTTGTGAAGGAAGCACCGTAACCATTACACTCCTAACCCTAACTATTTATTGTATCTTCACTAAATGCTGCAAAGGAGGTAAATATATACAGTAGTCTCCCCCTCTGTAAGTAATATTACATTTACAAACTGAAACGTGTTATCTTAGTCACGAATAAACATTAGCAAGTCTCAAAGTAAGGTTCAACCTTTGAAACATTCGGTGCTGGTTTCGCTGACATGGGATTAGGAATTGGTAGTCCTGGACTAAAAACTATCTTTCACAAAGGAGGTGAAAAAGAAATTGTAGCAGTCTAGACTTCGTCCATGCCCATGAAGCCAGCCTTCGTCAGCTTTAATCACTGCTTTTTATAATTTGAAGAACACTTTCTCAGGGGCTGATGAAGTGTCTATTGTGTTGTTTTTTTCCCTTGCCATTAAAAACTGTTTTGTGTAAGTAACATGTCTTTTTTTGTTGATAAATTGGCTAGTGGGTTGCTATGGTCAAACTCTAGAACAGAAGTTCCATCTTTTCATAGCAAAGACCCATGGGAAATCTCAAAGCTTTTCCCTTGTTTGGATTTAGAACAGGATGTTATATTACTGCTCAGTCTCAAAATGCTAACAAACTCATGGCACTAGTGAAATTTAACTCTTCCATTTATTGAAGCCTTACAGACAGGATTTTATATAATTTGGTCATACCTGATTTACCTTGCATTTGGTGGGATCATGGGTTTTGATCTGCTACAGGATTCCCACTGCCCTAAAGCCCAGACTGTACACAAGGTACATCAGTGTTACTTATTACAAAATGATACATGGGTTTATCTGGTTGTCAAAGACAAATTTAAAATAGGACAAACCTCTACTAATTGACAGAAAAGAGACATTTCATAAAATGTCAATAATGATAGAACCACGTATTTTTATTGACTTTATTTCATTTTGTCTAGCACTAAAGACCTAATAAATAAGTTTCAAAAAGAAAAATAAAAGAAAGTAAAAAAAGGTCTTAAGCACAAATATATACATTGCACACCAATGTTAATTTGTTTATTAAAAACAAAACCTGCAGTGCTTTTATTGAATGACATGGAAGTAATATAGAAGGACGTGTTAGCACTACTTGCTTACTCATACTGACAACTACATTCAGACACAACAAAAGCAGAATGGAAAAGTAAAATTATTACAAAATATTCCTCTGCTGCATGATCCCACGCTAAGTGCTATCTGTACAGACTGAATTCATTCTCAGTTTACGTCACTCCTATCATTACCTTTTTAAGCAATCTCTAGCCTGCAGTATATAGCAGGCAGATTTTGGCATTGACATCATCTTGAATTCAAATAAGAAATAATATGGCCAGCATAAGAAAATACAAAATACAACTAAACAAAGCACAGGTCATCATGATCAGAGTAAATAAAAGGGCTTAGAATGGACTGCAAATACGCTATAAACTTTTGAAGACATTCAAAATTAAATAACCATTGAATATTTTCCCTGCAACAATACCCAAACGTGGGATATCCAACAATAACATACTGAAAAAATATATTTAAGATCATAATTATGCTTCTCTTGATAAAATGAAGGAAAAATAGGTTTAATAAATGGTCTCAAATGGGAACCAGGTGTGATAACAGTCCAGAAAAGCATTGCGAATCCTGAAATATCCATCTGATCCTCAGACAGACGGAGCTTCTTGACTGCATTAGCCGATGATGGATTTGGTATTTCAGCAACCCAAGTTTACTTCCACCATTTTACACAAATCTGTTGAAACCACAAACGCATTAATTTACATTGACCAGAAAAAATTTCACCTGGTTCAACATAAATCCATCAACTAATTGATTTCACATTCTCACAAACGTTAAACCTATTCACCCTCTAGAAAATGGACCTCAAAGGGAGTTGCTGTTAAACTGCATTAACTGATTCAGGAAACAAGGTCTAAATGTAAATAATTGGAATAAAATCATACTATTTACCACCGCGGCTGAAATAGGATGTGAAACAGAACATTATTCAACGTCCCCGTTAACATTTTGCGTTGTGCTCGAGATCCTCCTGGCCGTCCCAGAGTCGAGACTAAAGACCAGAGGGGATCAAGCCTTAACTTTCCTCCGAGCTCCTAGGCGTTGGAAATGTAGCCTGAGGAGCCAAGACTGGCAAAATCAGTCATATTATCAGCTGCTCATTAAAATGCATATTTTACAGACAAGACTTTGCATCACTTGGTTAAGCCCATTTTGTCATCTTTTTTGCCCATTTCATTCTTCTCTAACAGTTTTGAATTTGTGTTGTTTTTTCTTATTAGATTTAATTTCTTACCGTTTTACTGCATGTAAACCACTTTGCTACAAAAAAAAGTTTATTAATGTCATTATCATTTTTCAATAATACAAAAGATCATGACTATTACAAAAGCAGTGTAACATTATGAGTGAGATGAAAGGAGTGAGCATTTTAGAAGGACAGTATTGTTGACGTGGACCCAAAAAACATGATTCAAAACGGGGAAACCACTGAAAAAGGCACAGATAATGGAGCAGTGGGTGAGCCATCTTGCTCAGTAGGTCTCTGGTATAACAAAGTCAAATTCTGAGGATCCCTGGGGAGGGGGGTTCATGGTCGTCCCCACTCGAGCGTGGGGGCCGGGCTGCATGTGAGCATTAGGCTCCACAAAGATGTCATTCCAGTTCAACATTTTGCTCTGAGTGGAAGAGTGGACGTCTTCGTCACCGGGGGTTATGTGCTGCACGCTGCCGTCCTCGGAGATGACGGGGATCCCCGCTTCGTCGGTAGTCCATGAGTAAGACTTCATCTGCAGGGTTTTACACGGAAGCAGGCGGTACAGGTTGTTTTCGGCGTCGTCCTTCTCTTTTCTCCCACAGGGATCCTGGTTGTGGGCCTGTTTGCAGTGGGTGGAGAGCAGCTGGTAGTTCAGAAACATTTCATTACACATCAAGCACTGGTACCGCCTTTCTCCTGTGTGGTGGATTTCATGCTTAGTTCTGTACTCGGCCAGGGCAAAGACTTTGTCGCAGTAGCGACAGGGGTACTTCTTCTCCCACGAGTGAGTGTTAAAGTGGCGGCGGAGACTCGTCAGACACACATACGGACGCTTACAGACGACGCACACATAGAAAGTCTTCCCATCCATAATAAGCTCATAATGATCCTCAAGCTCCGTTTTGGCCTTTTTCTTGTTCGGGCCACCCTTTGGTGACTCGGGGGTTTTGTCAAAGGGCTTTAAGGGGGTGGACATTAAGGATCTCTTCCCTTTATTGGCTTTAGAGCCTCCCTCTCCTGGGTCTTCCTTCACTGGGACAATATCGTATGTGTTTTCCCCAATATTGGCATACACCTTACAACCTGAAGAAATAGAGTCAATTTCTGAGGCCTTGTCTAGTGTAATTGTCTTTTTCGCAGCTAAAACTGATTGGGAAAGATCAGTTTCGTTTTCTGGGCCTCCAGATGACACATCTAGGAGCCGTATTTTGAAATCCCCCTGCTGAGTGTTAGTAGAGACCTGCTTCTTGTGGACTCCCATTATATCGCTGTTCTCAGAGGACTGTGAGGCGCTAGAGGGCTCAGGAGTGAAACTACTTGACCTGGCTGGTGTTGTGGGCGCACTTCCTGAGGAGACTTTGGCAGGGGAAGATAGATTATTGGAAGTAGTTTCCGGGGCTCGCCGAGGGCTGCTGCTGTCTGGCAAACTTTGAGGAGAGCAATTGACATTTTGCGGCTTTGCGTGTTCTGCTTTCGTAGGGGCTGGGCCTATTTTTTCCTTTTGTGCAACCGCATCACTTGCTTCTTGATTTTGCTTTGGCGCTACGTTTTCCGAGTCAGCAGCATCCAAATCAATTACCTCACCAGACTTGGTTTTCTGACTGGCTGCTCTGGTTTGAGCGTCTGTTTCTGAGACAAACAAAACATCACTGTCTGAGTCCTCATCATTATCAGCAGTTTTGCGTGTCTGATTGAATTCCTCTGCAGATATTGAAAAGGACTCTGTGATGATTGGCATCACCTCTGTGGCTGTGTCATTTTTGTTTTCTGTCTCTTTGGACAGACCAGGTAGGCCCTTAACTTGAGACAGTGGTAACCCCAAGTTTGCAATGAACTTCACACCCAGTATCTGTCCAGCATTTATGAGCTCCTCCAGCATGTCAGAGCGAACACGGACAATCTTGGAACTGTAAATGTAATTAAGAATCTCCTCAAAGATTTCTGCTCTGATGAAGTTTAGCTCAATTACTTGTCCAGCTACAGAGAAGAGCTGGTGGAAGTAAGTACTTGAGGCAGACAGGATGGTTTTGTGAGCTCTGAATTTCTTGTCCTGTATAATGATGGTGACATCGCAAAATAATCCATGATTTCGTTGCTCGTTCATTGACTTCAGCACAGCTGCTGAATACTGTGTGTCAGTTGCAGATATCAGCTTTAGACTCGGCATGCCTGTAGCGAGAGAGAAAAAAACAAACAGAATCACACTTGTTCTGAGTAAACAGCAAAAATAAAAATAAGCAATTACATTATTGTGCATGGGGTAAAGAGATGGGTGTTTCAACCAAAAGCATGCTTTAAGAGTTGGCTCAAACTCAGTTTTGGCCGTTACCCCTCTTCCCTCCGCTATTCCAGTTCCTATGGTCCATCATCACCAACACCCTCAAATGGGACAATAACATCTGATGGATCAATAAAGCGCCATCAAAGGCTGTTCTTCCTGATTTTTCTGCAATGATGGATGTTTGATATATTCAATTGCCAATTCTTCTTTTAAATGATAAATTCAACTTCTCAGACTAGTAGTGTGTTTTGCAAGTTTTTGATGCCATTAGGAACAGACTAGAGTGAGTGAAGTCTGGATGACACCCAGATGGGAGGCGTAGAATGTATGTGTGAAAAAGAAAGGAAAAATTCATCAATGTTTCCTATCCATGCAAACAAATGTTAGCTGCAAACATAATCGAAAACGTAGGAGTAGTGGAACCATTATTGAAGTCCTCTTCAAGGAAATGACACTACAACAGCTCATTTACATTCCTTCTGCAAATTATAATTAAGCATTTCTGCATAGGTGCTCAGAAAAAAACACTTCAACTGGGATGCCTGAGAGTTTAGTAGGCAGGCAAAACTTGTTTGTGGTTACTTTAAAAATCCTGTAAAACAGGACAGCCAAAATAGTAAACTGCCATGACTAAAACAATGACGTGACCACACGTCGACAGATTATTGAGAGGCCCCAATACGACTGTGCAGTGATGTAATGGTAAATAAAAAGATGAGCAAGCCGAGACCTACAGTTGGTGGGCAGCATCAGGTGAACCACCACCAATATAAAGAAATCTATTTATATTGTCGGATTTATTTTTTTTTCCCTTAAACATCCTACCTTCATGACCGTGTAGTTTGATACTATACTATGACGTATGATTAAGATTTATGTCGGCCTGGAAAGGTGGGTCAACTCTAATCCGCAAATAAAGGGGTAGTTAAACCGAGTTTATGTGGCTTTATCCTCCACTACATGCCCGACTGTATATTTTGTAACACTGCTTTTTCATTGCAAACTTGAGAGTAGAATTTGATTGCGTTTAATTAATGCCATTACCAATAATGGCTTTCCTCACGAGGCTGTTTCTCTAATGCAGGGAAACGAGGGTAATAATTGTATTGTTGATTCATAATGAATAAGAACCACTCGCATTTCGCCCGCTGAACACGCTGGGGGTTATAATAAGCACGAATGTGTGAAACTGGGCTCTTGGACTATCATGTTAGCTGCAATACATTTTTTTAGCATGCTGCTATCAAGCAAACAAAAACAATAACGTTCCTTAGCTAACGTTAGCTTACGTTAGTTGGCCAAAGTTAGTTGAGCATTTGGACTCGCATGACATTATATTCGTGGCGAACTACCAGGTTAGGTTAACTACTTCATCAAATCGGTTATTGACATGTTTAAGCAAATATTCAAATGCTAGTGTTAGCTAACAAAGGTAACGTTAACGTAAGTGGATTTGTTCCCTCTTCCTCTTTATTGAAAAGCGGATAGCGCGGCCTTCTGAGTTAACGTTAGCTGGCAAGCAGTTAGCTAGCATGCTTGTTTCAAACACAGGACTCGAGTGAATGCATACGACCAACATCTTGCTATTTAAAATAGCCGCATGAAATCGACATTGTTTACCTGCAACCTTGATGTTTTCTGTCCAGACCAAGCAGGATCGCCACCAGCGACTGTAACTTAGCTGGCCACAGACAATAAGGAGACAGCCCGTCTTGCTAACTTATTGCCACATTGAACCGCCACAAGGAGTCGCCGTCGCATAGGAGCCGCACTAGCCGCGGACTGACGGAACAAGCTCCGTCTGGGCGAAATGGAAACTAGCTAACCTATATGTCCGTTTTTAGAACAAGCAACAGGTCGTGTTCGAGTACAATAAAACTCAATCAAATAACGCAGTTGTTTAAGTTGTTTCAATCTGTGTTTGTTTATTTTTAATGCCAGGTTTAGGGTCAAGCTAACTTCCGGTTCAGCAATTCCGCCTTCAAAATAAAAGCACGGTAATTGATACAACATAATGTGAATTTAAACATACAGTATTTGGGTACACATAACTGAAAAAAATCTTATGAAAGTAAGGGAACATAGAATTACAAGCTAGATTAAAACAGAGCTGTCGCTTGGATTCAGTAAGGACTATACTTGCAAATTTGACCCAGGAGGGAATAGTGGTGCTGACTAATTGAGCCTCAACACTCAGGGATTGCCAGGGCATCAGGAATGACCACTAAAGCACCCATGTCACATTACACACTCCTGTTTGGAGTTTGGGCCTGAGTAGCTGTGCATGAATTAAGGGTTCTATTGTAAATTTGATTTCCAATGAGCACCAGTGCCTCTGATTTAGAAATTCTACCAGTACAAAGCAAAATGTGGGAGCAACAACGGAAATCCTGTTAAAACTGGGCCCATTGCAATTCAATCAATTGTGCAAGCTGTTGTGGTTACATAGGCCACAGCCATACTTAGAAACAATGGGCCTAATAAGACCCCAGGCGTCAGCCCATCTTTGCTATGGGAAACAGCTAAACGCTTATCTTAGGGGGAGTATTATATCATACACCACAGCTCAGAAAAAGGCTGCTATTAAAGAGCAACTCGGCCTAGAGACTACAATAAAACAGCTGGAGGTACAATTTAAAAGCACACCTTCTAGAACCCTGTCTAAAAAACTGGAGGCAGCCTGCTCAGCCTTAAATCAGTTAACTAAAAAGGCTGAGTCAACTATCTTCTTTGCTAAACATAGGCTCTATGAGTCAGGAAACAAACCTGGCCGACTCTTAGCGAGGTTGGCAAGAGGCAGAATGGAGGCAAATATGATACCGTCATTGCTGGACGACAATCAGATCAGGCACTACAAAACCAAGGACATCAATAGGATCATGAGGCAGTTTTATCAGCAACTATACTCATCTGAATGTGATTCCTCTGATGGGAGGAGAAAGGAGTTTCTCGATAGGGTACCTCTCCCATCCCTGTCAGAGGAACAAAGGGAAAAATTAACCGCACCAGTGACTGAGGAGGAGGTCCGTGGAGCCATAGCCTCCCTTCTGTCCAGAATTTTACAAGAAATTGAGCCACCTCGTAGTTGGACCACTCACTGACATGTTTTTAGACTCCTTTGAGAATGGACACCTTCCCCCAACGCTTAACCTAGCAAACATCACACTCATCCTGAAGAAAGATAAACCACCTGATATCTGTGGCTCATTTAGGCCCATCAGCCTTATTGGAGTGGATAGTAAATTGCTCTCCAAATTGCTTGCAACAAGACTGGAGAAGCTCCTGCCATTTCTCATAAACCCAGACCAAACTGGATTTATACAAAACCGGTTCTCCCTCACAAATGTGAGAAGATTACTGAACATGATACAATACTCAAGTCAAAAAAATAATCACAGAGCATTTGCCGTATCTTTAGACGCCGAAAAGGCGTTCAACAGGGTAGAATGGGAATACTTATTTGATGTATTGGAGAGGTTTGGGTTGGGGGAGGGGGGGGGATTTCTTAAATGGGTTAGGACACTTTACAACTCCCCAGAGGCTTGTGTCATAACTAATGGCACACAATCATCGCCGTTCCCATTGCGTAGAGGGACGAGACAGGGTTGCCCTTTATCTCCGCTGCTCTTTGCACTGGCGCTTGAGCCTCTAGCTGAGGCTATTAGGCAACACCAAGATGTGCATGATATGACAGTCAGGGGAACGGTTCATAAAATTGCACTTTATGCGGATGACATCTTGTTGTTTTTAACAAAACCTGAAATATCAATACCAGCTACTCTCTCTGTTATTCATGAGTTCAGTTCCTTCTCAGGCTACAAAATTAACTATGGCAAATCGGAGGTCATGCCATTAGGTAGTCCTGCTGGTCTAACTTTACCTACCAGCTGTCCTTTCAAATGGTCCCCAACAGGCTTCACCTACCTTGGGATAAGAGTTTCACCAGACCTGACAGAGCTATGGAAGCTTAACTTTCCAATAGCAACTAAAATAAAGAAGGATTTAGACAGATGGCATGATCTCCCCTTATCCTTCATGGGGCGCATTAGTTTAATTAAAATGAATGTCTTCCCCCGGCTCTTATATCCCCTACAAATGTTACCCTTATGGATCTCCAAGAAGGTTGCTCTTGATATGGAGAGGGCATTCTCTAGATTCATATGGCATGGCAAGAGACCTAGACAGAAAACGAAAACACTACTGTTGCCCTCTGACAGGGGAGGCCTGGCCCTCCCAAACATAATTTTTTACAACTGGGCATGCCATGCTCACTTCCTATGAGAATGGTTACATGCTCATCTTGAATCCAAGCCCTTTTTAGATTCGTGGTCCTCTCTGCCTTCCTCGTTATGGAGCTTGGTCATGGATGATAGGAAGAAGTTACCTAGGGATATCAAGAATAATCCGATTATATACAACACAATCAGAGTGTGGCAGGAAATCTGTAAACATTTAGATAGGGGAAGTTGCGCCTCATTCCTGACCCCTCTCATAAGGAACCAGGATTTTCGCCCAGGTCTCCCTCCCAATATTTTTGACTCGTGGCATGACAATGGGGCACGTGTGATTGGAGACTTATACCATGATGGAGCACTAATGACTTTCCAACAACTACAGTCACAATTCAGTATCCCTAAAGAACACTTTTATGGTTTCCTCCAGATCCGCCATTTTGTTAGATCTAAGAGTTTACCTCCTCCTCAGTCATGTACAATGATGTAGAGAGGTTCCTTATTGACCGAAAAGGTATCACCCATTTTATTTCCACCTTCTATGCACTGCTATACTCTCTCAGCCCAGGTGATATCACAAGCATCTCACAGAAATGGGAGAGAGATCTTGACACTGAGTATATTGAGGATGATTGGCAGGAGGCCATTAAGGTGTTTAGGTCCACCTTTACATGTAATAGACTGAGAGAGACACAGTATAAAATACTACACTGTCTACATATAACTCCTTACATACTAAACAAGATGGACTGTCAGGCCTCACCCCTGTGTAATAAGTGTCAAAGAGAGATTGGAACATATTATCATTACTTCTGGCAATGTAAATTGATTAAAAGATTTTGGGGTACAATTTCTCAGGAACTGAGTGGCATCTTTCGGGTAAAGGTTAAGAGAGACCCAGGCCTTTTCATTCTTGGCCTTCCCTCAAAGGAGGTGACTCTAACCCATTTACAGTTCAAACTATGTGACAAATTACTATTATTGGCCAGAAAATGTATTTTGATTAACTGGACCAAGGATAAGCCACCTACTGCAACATTGTGGTACAAGGAGATATTCAGGGTCCTTCCTCACGAAAGAATTGGTGCGGTTCTGAAAGGTAATGAGAGGTCCTTTACTGAAATGTGGTCTCCTTTGCTTGACTACTTACCTGGGGAATTGACTCCGTTAGTGCTGAGGGGCCAGTGCTCCTTGCAATGGCACCCATCCAGAATAGACTCATAAGTGTCTTTCTCTTCTATTTCGTTGCTTAAATACTGCTATGTTTTAGTGTTTTAACTCAACTTAATTCTACTTCTTGTATCACTGTGTACTATTGGGAAATGTTAAAGTTGATGTGACTATTATATATGGCTACACTAATCAATAATGTGTCTGTATGCAGGACAATATGGAGGAAAGCTTCTGTGTGTAATGTCAAGGTGAGGGAGGGGGGCAGTCAGCTGGGAGATTTCTCTGTTAAGAATGGATGGATGGCACTATTTTATTTTTATTATTCTTATTTGATTTTTTTTCTTTTCATTTCTATCTGTGTGTTATTGATATGATGGCAAAATGTATAACTCTTGTTTCTGTTGAAAACCAATAAAATTCTGTTTAAAAAAAAAAAAAGAAACAATGGGCTATGGTCCTAAACTCGCAGCTGAAAACTCAAATTAATCGAGAAGGAACTACAGTCTTGACAATATCATGAAATTGTAAAACAGACATTTAAAACAGACAGAATTTGATAAGGAACATGGTGATTTGAATGATATAAAATAAGTTACCCCTACAAATTAAAAGTTAGCATAATTTCATTGTTCAATTGTTCAGTTTTTCATTGTGACAACTGTTTAGTCCCCAGACCAACTCCACAAACTTCAAAACTGTTTATGCTCTGCCTCTCCCCTCAGAGGAACCCAGCGACCACAGTGACAGCTTGCAACAGGCCAACAAACCCCAAAAATAAGACTGATTTGCGACCAAATGATCCTACCATAACCTTGAAATAGGTATAGTCTAGAAATTCAAAGAGTAGAGGGCTGTGCCAGGAGCATAATCGGTGCCAACTGATGAATGGAACGTCATGCAAAAGGCCGCCCTTAAAACTGGTGTCCTATAGCCACCACAGGAGCATATATACGAATGCCGACTACATGTCTACCTTCAGCTCATTCATGATACATGTAACAGGTAACTACCTACATGACAGTTAATACTATGACTCACCTGTGCTTATGTTGGGCTTCACGTCAGCCTGTCCAGCAGCATGTTTTGCGCTGACTGGTTTCGTCTCGCACCCGATACCTCTGGTCAGTTTAGGCTGAAACAGAACATAATTCTGCTTTGTCCACATTCATTTTTTCGAAAATGACATTGTTTATAGAATTGGGCAATCATATTAGTCAAAAGCAACATTCTAACCAACCAGACAATTCACATAAGCCGCGACTACAGCTGTGATTTACACTTTATTAGGTACACCTGCTCGTTAACGCTAAGCCTGCTCCTCCAAACTGTGAATCATGTGGCTGCAACTCAATATATAAAGCATGGTGAAGTGGTTTAGTTAAGTTATGTGAGCGACTTTAACCATGGTCTGATTGTTGGTGCCAGACATGGTGGTTCAGCATCTCAGAAACAGCTGCCCTCCTGCGATTTTCAAGCACTACAGTCTCTAAAGTTTACAGAGAATGGTGCGATGAACCAAAAACATCCAGTGAGCGGCATTTCTGTGGCTGAAAACACCTTGTTCATGTGAGAGGAGAACGGACATGAACAAGCTAAGAGAAAGGCCACAAATGCTCAAATAACAGCTCTTTACAACAGTATTGTGTAGCAAGGCATCTCTGAACAATTTCTGCTGCGACATGCAGATGGTTGGGTCAGAATTTGGCCTAAACAGCATGGATCCATCCTGCCTTGGTTTCAACAGTGCAGGCTGGTGGTGGTGGTGTAATGGTGTGGGAAATGTTTTCTTGGCACACATTAGGCCCCTTAATACCAACTGAGCATCATTTGAATGTCACAGCATACCTCATTGTTGCTGACCAGGTGCATCCCTTTATGGCCACTGTCCACCCTTTTTCAAATGGATACTTCCAGCAGGATAATGCACTGTAGTCTCAAGCTGGTTCCACTAACATAACAGTGACTTTAGTTTATTCCAATGGTCAGCACAGTACCCAAGATCTCAGTCCAGTAGAGCACCAGTTTGAGATGAGGTGTAATGTTCTCAGCATGAATTTGTGTCTGGAAAATCTACAGGAATTACGTGATGCAATTGAGTCAGCAGTTTCCACCACCTTGTTGAATCCATGCCACGAAGGATTCAGGCTGTTCTGGAGGCAAAAGGGGGTCCTACCCAGTACTGGATAGGTGTATCTAATAAAGTGGCCGGTGAGTATAAAGGTATACCAACTCAACAGCACCTTAGGTTAGCTATCAGGTAAGGTAGGTTTGCTGGGGCCGTTTTGTACCATGTAACGTTATAGCTAGTTGTCACGGTCAATATACAAACATGTTTTGTACACTCACCTGCGGACTTGACAATGTGCTTGCTGGTGCTGCTACTGGCACTGGGAGAGGAGAGTTTGGCACTGCGTCGCTTTTCAGCTGGAGCACTTTGGTGAAACCCATGTCCACCTCCATGAGATTGGAAAAGCAATCCCGGGCAAAATGGACGTGGCATACTCCAGCTCTTGGCGGAAGATCACGGCCCGGTAGGCCCAATGCACTCAGCCACCGGCGCCTCATTTCTGGGTCTGTAGGAAAACTGTGCAGTCCCGAGGCGTTTTTGCAGCCGGGAAAACGACAAAGTCGACCCATATTGGCCACTAACTAATTGAAATACTAAAACGTATTAACTAACGCTATATACTATCTAAAACACACCATGAACATGAATTGTGAACCCAGCTAAAGATAACCTACAACTACTAAAATTCGCTAACTAACCTACTAAACACTATAAAAACACACAGCTAATAAATTTGACAGCAGAAATCCCAAAACAACCTATGCTGAAAGTACAATGTACCTACTCTGCAGTCACTAAGATGTGGCTCACTCCTCTCGTCTGGTACTCAGCTGTACAGTCTGTTGAGCATGGCGACCTTCATTTTACAGGGGGCGTGGCCAGATGATCCTTGGTTGACGAAAGCTGGCACCACCGATCGGCCAATATCAAATTGCAGTTGGAATAGCAGGACTTCAACCAGCAGAGGACAGTCGACATGCGTATTTATAACAATATGTAGGATCCAACAACTTTGCACTAAAATGTCAGATTTGGACCTGAATCCATCGACAACGCTATACCTATGCACTATACCCAAATACATCGGGTTTCAGCTGAAAAGGTTGTTGCATACTGTAATTTTGTTCTGTGATTGATTGTTGATTAGATAGATCTATGTAGGTAACTTGACTAGACTATGTTGGTCAACTGAAATTTGTATTGATTTTTCTGCATGCCTGTTTGATTGTACATTGAGGAAGTTCCAGAACAAAAAGACAAACATGAATTCGTCTTTTTCCAAGCTGCAATAGCGAGCAGCAGTCAATAAATCCCTGACTAACAAATACAAGCGGAACCACGTTCAATGTGCTCTCTAGAACAGCGGATCATATTTGGGGACGGACACATCAGGATTTCCTGTTATTGAGCGTTCTGCTTGCGCACAACATAAACGCAATGAAGCAGTAGCGCGGCAGTTTGTTTATTTCCCTTAAATCTCACTGAACTGTTCGTTGTTAATTTGTTATCTTAGTGGAAACAGAAAGGAGTCGGTATGCCGATGTCGGATCGATCGAGCTCTGACGGTGGAGATCGGAGTCCTCGGCCTAGGAGACGGACTCGATCCCGCAGCGGCAGCTACGGCCGAAGGAGCCTGTCTCCCGATAGCTTCGGCCCCAAGCTGCCAAAACCTCGCAACAGGGAAAGGGAACGCGAAGAGCGGGAGCGGCGACTCCGAGAGGCAAGAACTATCAAAAGGTTTCGCGTAGGAAGCCCCCGCCGCAGCCGGTCTCGGTCCCGGGAGCGGCACAACAACCACTGGTCCGACCAACGCGACGGTAACGCTAAATATGGCGGCTTCAGAGATGAGTACTATGAGCAGCAGCGGGACGACGCTCAGCGCCAGAGACAAGAGGCTTTTATTGCCAGGTACCTTGTTTTTTTCCCCCAGAAGTGAATCCCGTTAGAGGAGGTGTTGACGTATACAGAAACTGTACCCCATTATTGCCTGATATCAGACCAGTGTCAAGCTAATTTGAAATACAAAAATGTCAACAAAACTGTTGTTGACTTACATTCGGTTGCTCATTATCATGTTCATCATCTTGAGAAAAGTAAATTTTACCAATAGCAGCGGTACAGCTGAAGGCTATACAATGATAATTCCATGTTAACCACACAAGCCAGCCGCAGTCTGTGGCTGGCTTGACGCAGCTATCTGTCTGTTACAGGCGTCTGCAGGAGAGGGAGAGGATTGGTGAACTGGGTTCACCTGAAGTCTGGGGATATTCACCGAGAGTCAAGGAACCAGAGTAAGTCCACAAATTCTCCACCACACCAGCATGTTCATTGTATGATATTGTTTCCGGAGAAGTAACACACCTTCCTAAAATCATTTGTGTTAAGTGTGATTTTCTGTACATACACAGTTCACGTCTGTCTATGTACAGATACAGAAAACTTCATTTGTCTAAATTCGGTTTTATTCTGTCACCCCCCCCCCCCCCCCCCCAAGCTCTGATGAATTCACACCAGTTGAAGACGTGAAAAACAGCACTTCAGATTCTAGCTCAGAAGGTAAGTTTAACTGCACACAGTGTCTGAACATGGATAAATGCATTCAGTTTGAATTCCTAACAAATCCTGTCTGTCATTTGCAGAAGACAAGAAAAAGAAAAAAAAGAAGAAAAAGAAATCCAAAAAAAAGAAGAACAAAAAACACTCAGAGGACAGCGAGTCAGAATCCGATTCAGAAGGTAGGGGAACGTTTCCATTCATTTCAAAAAGCCAAACATATTCCAAAGTCTTTTTTTTTAATCATGTTTACAGTGTGAACTATCATGTTGCTTTCAGAGGAAGAAATAAAGAAGAAGAAAAAGAAGAAGAAGAGCAAAAAGTAAGCTCACATATCCCACACACATCAACTTCTCTCGCACTGAAAGGGGGCAGGACGATTAACCAAGCTTAATATTTTCCTCACAGGTCCAAGAAGTCCAAGAAGAAGAAGGCAAAGAAGAACCGCAAACAGTCCAGCGAGTCCAGCAGTGAACAGTCGGAGGAGGAAGGGGGGGAGGAGGAGGAGGAGGATGATGCTAATGGGGTGATGTGGGTGGAGAAAACCTGCATGGACGAACACCTGGTCGGCCCTGAAGCTCCGCTCACCCATCTGTCCCAGGACGACAGACCTCTGGAGTGCGTTTATTTGTCATACACACAACTTTGTGTAATTTCTGTAATCTGAGGTTCAGGCTGTGGCAGCAGTTCTAATAGATTTCTAAAGACCAATCGTTTGATCACCTTTTTTCTCCACTTTTGTCCTCCTGCAGCTTCGGTCATGCGCTGTTGCCGGGTGAAGGTGCCGCCATGGCGGAGTACGTGAAAGCAGGCAAACGTATCCCGAGAAGAGGAGAGATTGGACTGACCAGTGATGAGATCGCAAACTTTGAGAAGTCTGGCTTTGTGATGAGCGGTAGCAGGTACGTGCTGATTGTGTTTAATTTGGGAAACACAAGGCTAAGACTGTAGCACCTGCAGTAATATTTTATTGTGACATCGTTAGCTGTAACCAGTGTGTGGGCTGTGCCTTTTTATAAGGAACTTAATTTAACTTGTAAAAATGTTTTTTAATTAGTTTTTACATTTTAAATTAGTTGTAATTAGTTGCAGTTAGTCATTTCTGTGTGTAAAGAGATGCAATATACATAACTTGCACTCTGGATCAAAAGCAGTAGTCGCTGTGGCCTAATTGATAGTGACAAGGGTTCAAATGAAGCACAAAATTGATTAGATCAAATTCTAACGAAGAACAAAGTCTTTTAAAATGAGGAAGCTGGTGATAGTCTGACTAGAATTAATACTGTTAAAAGCCTTACTGGAAACAAATTCTGTAGTTATTAGATGAGTAGGAACAGCCCCTCGCTTCTACTTGTGCATCAATTTGAACGTGTAGTAATAACTGACACTATACAGTAATTTTACACTAGCAAAATGAATGTAAAGCTTCTTGAAGGAATGTCCATCTGATTAGTCGCTGTGCTGACAAATCAAACATATGACCCTTCAGACATCGTCGTATGGAGGCTGTGCGTCTGAGAAAGGAAAACCAGATCTACAGTGCGGATGAAAAGAGAGCGCTGGCATCCTTCAACCAGGAAGAAAGGAGGAAGAGAGAGAGCAAGATCCTCTCCAGCTTCAGGGAAATGGTGTACAGGAAGACTAAAGGCAAAGAGGAGAAGTGAACGTTGGATTTTCGAGTTTCGGCTCAGCTCAACCCCTTTGTTAAGACACAATTTCTCTTTGTGTCTCGTGAGTTGAGGTTTTATGTTTTATTCTCGGACTGTTTTTTGGGAAGAGAACCATGTAATCTGTTTTTAGTGGAAAGTGCAGTGTGGAGGAAGGCTTTGCATTGTAATATCACAGAAAATGTATATAAATGGGAGTCAGTTGCAACTAGTCCCCTATGCCTTTTTGTATTATAGGATATTATACTCTCCATCCTATTTACTAAACAGAACTAGTCTTTGCACCTTTTTGATTTGTTTCCTTTTGTAAATTTTCATATCAGATCCTGAACAGAATGGTTAATAAATTCTTTCACTATCAAGTCATTTTTCTGTTTTTCTTGAAAATTCTTTCTACTATATAATAATACTGTGTATATAGTACTACAGTATCTAAAGAAAACATGTTTTAAGTATCCTAAATCTCATTAATGTTCTCTATATGCATCTTCACCGTAGCTCTTGCTGTAAATAAATAATTTGACTGGTTAAATAAGGTTTGCTATAGCATTTATCAATACACAGGATATGATGTTAATATCCCTTGTGCCATAATCCAAGGTGAGCATTCCTATGGAGGCCCAATTCAGAGTTTAACAGAATAATGTACTACCATACCAATGAGTACCATAGAAAACTTCAGGCTGCACCGTCATAAATCTACAGCACCATAAGGCAGGCAGCAACATTCACCAGCTACCTACTCTAGTTTCAGGGTGTGTAAGTGTAGGCAAATCATTGGGGTTATCAAGTGGGCTCCTCCTTCACCGATGTTTCGTTGAATTAGGACCACGACACCTCAAGAAGGCTCAACGGTGTATTCCAGCATCCCAGAAACACCCCCCTCTTTGCCCACTCAGCGGACCCAAGTCTACTACACTACTGTCACTGTCACCTGCACCTTGTTATCAACCACACTACTTTACATCACACGCTACTGTCAATATCTCTTTCTATTCAGAACATTAAGTTACACACTACATCTAAACCCTCTCAAGTCTCACACCATGAAAGTTGCATCCTACACTTACCCAAGCAGAGAGCAGATACCCGGCCAACTCAGCAGTCTGCATATCCACGTTGTATCTGCTTAGGCAAAGCTAAGTCTGACTGGCCCTGCTGGCTTGTCTGGCAGCTTCTCACTGAATGCCAGGGCCCGCTCAGCTGTCCAGCCACCCTCAATGTTTACCTAAGTCACACGATTAATCAGAGGCCCCATTTGTGCGGGCTTTAAGTAGTGCACTAGTAGTACCCATCTCTACCCACTTCGATGCATTTTACTAACATTATATAGTGAATGGTACACTGTACAAGCTTCATCACCTCTAAAAACTCCATAACATATACACAAGTGTATAGCATCTTATTTAGTTATAACCCTAACCTCTTGTCTGTAGCTTGAAAGCAGCACATAAGGCAAGCAACCTCAAGTTTTCCATAATGGAAACAGGATAAAGGATGAAACAAATGCATAACAGGGCTTAACATGACTGCATTGATCAATTAAAAGGCATACAACGCAATGTTAAACAATACTTTAATGTACAACAACGAACTGTATTCTCATGAGTGTCTTGTAATCCTGTGTCTTCAGTGGATGTTCTCCAGTCCCTGTTGGGAAAAAGAAAATAGATTAACATAAATTGAGTCTTTAAGATCATCCCAGTTTTCTGGGTATTGCCACACAGATGGATATTCACCTTAGACCGGTGGTATTCTCCTGTTCCTGACACCCGCTTGTCTCTCTCCATCAGATACCAGTGCCAGGGAACTCGTGCGATCCTCTTTTCCTAAACACAAAACAGGAAGACTCCTTTCAAGTTGTTGGAGACTCCTCATTATAGCTACATGGTGCATGTCTCTCGAAAAGGGCTGACAGCAGACAGCAAGTTCACGGTTTACATACAAGTTGGAATCCTAGCATATTACAACACACACTAGCCAGCATCCTGCTCACCTTTCCCCCGTTAGTGAACTTGTGGATCTGTGCAGTCGCGATACCGGGAATGATCATGCACACCGTCATGACGGCGAGCCCGGGCAGGATTTCATACCACATGGTTTCAGCGTTGAACAAGACGCCGACAGAGACGAAGTGTAACGGTGAACGAGGTGCCCAAGGGCTACCTTCACCAATTTATTTTGCTAACTACCAAGGGAAGCTAACAAAATGTCGAATGTCCTGACGACGACTTGACGGTCATTCGTTCACTTCCGGGACGGCGCGCTGTGTTGTTTTGAGCACAGCGCGCCCCTGTGTAACGTTGTGGAACTACGACCGTTACTGCCAGAGAGGAAGCTAGTGCTTAGTTAATGCGTTTGCTAGCTCGGGCTAACTTGCTAAAAAAAGTAAACAGATAAGTCTGGATGGGGGTGAAATTTAATCGTGGAACAAAGTAGCGTTTCAACAATGAAGGAAGACAAGGAAAACACTCGCCCGAAGGAGAAACGAGTGGAGATAAAGTGTGAAGATGGAGAAAAGACAGAGAGGATCAAGGAAAAGAAAGAGGCCATGACAAAGGTAACGTTAGAACTTGCTAGCTAGCTAACGTTGGGTAGCCACCAAGCTCGTCAGTTAGCTAGAGATACGTACAATTCCGTACAAAGCCTTAACAAGTTATTAGTTGTGTTTTGTCAAATTTAATATGTGATCCATGTAATAAATTGAACGACAACGTTTGAAGCTAGCCAAATTGACGATTGACTTCCCCAACTTTAAGTCTAAGTTAATATTAACTGTTGCCATGTATCTTTGAATGTTCCCCAAATTCTGCTAACGCATTCAACTCTCCTTAATCAATCTGTTAGATTGTGATAAGACGTTTACCACCAAGTCTGACCAAGGAGGAGCTGGAGGAGCAACTACAGCCACTTCCAGAGGTGGACTACCTGGAGTTTTTCTCCAATGACACCAGGTGGTGTGGCCTAATGATATTAGATAATCTTTAATACTCTAATAATAAGTCTAATGTTTTTTACTCATTGCACACTAACATATTTTGTTCTGTTCTTTTTAGCCTTTACCCCCACCTCTTTGCAAGGGCATACATTAACTTCAAAAATCAAGAAGATATTGTTCTCTTCAGAGATCGATTTGATGGATATGTATTCATAGATAACAGAGGTATGAAGAGCATTCATATATAATTAAATTGACTAATTGAAGTGTTTCCTCTGAGAAGAATTTATGCTTCATGCTGCTTACTGTTGTTCGCACACTGTGGTTTCTAAACAGGACAGGAATACACTGCCATTGTGGAGTTTGCACCTTTTCAAAAGACTGCCAAGAAAAGAACTAAAAAAAGGGATGCAAAATGTGGAACAATAGATGAAGGTAAAGATGATTGATTTGTTTCACAAAATCTGAGTGTATTATGTCCTACTATAATAAACTAATGAGATTAGGTGATGTTTAATTTCAGTAGAACATTTTTATTTTTTAGCATTTAACCAACCACAAACATTTGCTCTATCTGTGTACATGGTCAGATTTACCACAAAGTAATTTTGCCTATTTGCAATTGTTGATGAGATGAGTCAGCAAAACAAAAAAAAATCGTAGGTCAGCTCATGTCAAAGGTCAGTTCTTCAACTCATAGTTGTATGCATAATAAATTTAAAATGTTCTGCTTACATAAAAAATACTTAATACTTAAGTACTTAAATACATAACCTTATATAAAGCTGTAGAGAAACAACCTTACAAGAAGTAACAACACATTTATATGCATGTCATTTTATTTCAGATCCTGATTACAAGAAATTCCTGGAGTATTATAACGGAGATGATGAAAAATTTACATCTACGCCCGAGACTCTGTTGGAAGAGATTGAGGCGAAATCAAAGGAACTTGTAGGTATGTAAACATGAAGTCCCTTGAATTTAAGAGATTTAAAGCTTTATTGTAAGTATTTGAAAGGTATTTAAAAGAGAATCTTGTTAGAAATCCATCCATTGCTAGGAGGAGTGAATTCATTTGTGTAGTCCTATTCAAATAAATTAAAATATGCCCTTTTCCTTCTTCAAGCTAAAAAAACAACTCCTCTCCTGGACTTCCTGAAGAATAAACAGGTAAATGTGTATTGAGGCTCAATAGTGTGGTGTTCTGGGTGTTTTACTTTGCACGATGAAAGCTGACCTCATCCTACTGTATTTTCATGATGTTCAGAGAATCCGGGAGGAAAAGAAAGAGGAGAGAAGGAGGAGGGAGCTTGAACGCAAACGCGTGCGTGACGAGGAGCGCCGCAAGTGGAGGGAGGAGGACAGGAGGAAGCGCAAAGAGGCGGAGAAGATGAAGAGGGCTGACAAACCGCTGGAGAAAGAGAAGGACCATGTTAAAGAAGAACCAAAAATCAAGGTGTGTGTACTATAGCGGAAAGAAGCATTTAGCTGAATGTTATGTTGAAATAGAGGTCCTGAAATTTTTTAGGTAAAAGAGTAATTGTTTTGTCTTGGTTTGCCACTGTCTAGCTCCTGAGGAAGCCAGACAGAGGAGATGATGCCGATTCAGAGAAACCTAAGGAAAAGGCTAAAAAACCAGAGAAGCCAGTTAAAGATGATAGAGCCGTGGGGAATGCTGATCTGAAGAAGCGGCAAAACATCGAAAAGGAAGATCGAGGACGGAAGTGAGTTGGGCATACTGTCAGATTTTCGCTCATTTTGAAGACACTGTTCACTTTACACAATGTTTAAACCGCATTTGTGCCTCACACACAGAGTGGATGAAGATGGACGCAAGGAGTTCCGGGAGCGCGAAACAGATCGAGACAGGGAGCGCGAACGGGAGAGGGACAGGGAGCGGCGGCAGAAAGAGAAGGAGCGCATCAGACGTCAGGACGAGGATCGGCGAAGGAGGAGAGACCGACATGATGGAGAGAATGCCTGCAGGAAGCGAGAGGAGGACGTGAAGAAAGAGAAAGACCGCGCTTGGGAGAAGAAAAAGGGAGAGAGCGCTGCAGACTCCACTCACGGCGAGAGGCCAGAGAAGTCCGGCAAAGATAACAGAAAGGAAGAGAACATTAAAAGAGATCGGCTACGAAACAAGGTAACGACTCCAGTCCCTCCTATCATGAAGTTATCAGTGGTGGAAAGAGTAGTAGAGTGTCTTACTCAAGTATAAGTATCGTTACTTTGCTGATATTTTACTTAAGTAGAAGTAAAAGTACTGGTGTTAAAATCTAAAAAAAACATTATTAGATGGAAAGGACGAGAGTACAGAGCTCAAACTAGATTCTTTTAATTGGAAAATTTGTAAATTACACAATGAAGTGCACAAACAAAGTAAAGCCAGATTACTCTTCTCTTCTTGGCTGATTGCCTGTTCACTGTGAATGGCCCCACAATTGGCCAATTTACGATAGTCCAGTTTCTGATGCTTGCGGAGAAACTACAAAATTTGTCCTCTGTAAGTGATTTGAAATGTAGGCCAAGAGATACAATGTACAATTCTTGAGCAGAAATGTACTTAAGTAAAAGTAAGTAAAATTACTGACTTTAAAACAAAAAATACTCAAAAAAGTACAAGTGTACAAAAAAGCTACTCAATTACAGTAACATGAGTAAATGTAATTAGTTACTTCCACCCTTGGTTATTATTTTGCAGTTATTATATTGTATTTGTAACCGTCATCTTTCTTTGTGTATCAGGATCGGCCCGCTATTCAGCTGTACCAGCCAGGTGCAAGAAGCCGCAATCGAGGAGGAGGAGGAGGAGGAGGAGGAGGAGGAGGAGGAGGCGGTGGAGGAGGTGGAGGAGGAGCAGGAGGCGGTGGAGGGGGAGGAGGAGGTGGTGGAGGGGGAGAATCCCATGCTGGTGATAGGAAGCCAGATACTGAGTCCAAGAGAGCCCATGACAAGGGAGATGATTGATCTAATTTCTACAAATGGCATGAGAAGTCAGGTGAGGAGAGGCAGACAGGCCTGCAGGGCTCGAAGCAGCACTCTGGCACCACAGAGCCACAGTCACTGCTATTCAAGTAGGGCTGCGTCCCGTTCTCCCAATCTCAGTCAGAGGCAGCGATGTGACAGTGGTGCCTCCTAGTGCCTCAATGTGACCCTCTTTAGTTTTGTTTGTCAGGGAAGGTAAGGGCAACCTTGCACTTTGTAAACGCAAGAGACTGGCTCTAGGGCACAGTAGGTTAAGCCAAAGCTTTCTCAGACCACATGAACTCAAAGTGACCTTATTTCAGTATTGTTATTCCGATGTAAAGTGTTATATACACACTGCAAATATTTGGCTTTCAGTTTGCTAGGTTGCTCATCAACACCACACTGTAGAAATAAAACAACTTTACAACAGACATCTGCATTTAGCTTTCCTGTTACTGTGTATTAGCATTGTGGAGCTCATTATAGTTTCTACACTATGTATTTACATGCAATGTAGAAATTTTCATTGTAGTGTTGACATTTTAATTTAAAGGTGTACACATGCAAATTACATTGGTTCTTACTCTACCTGGGGAGCTACTGTATCTGTAGCTATTTCTAGCTTTAGAAAAAAATGTGAATAGTCTGTAACCGTAAAATAGTTCTACTCTTACAGGTGCAACAGTTAGTACATGTACTGCAGGACATTATCTGTATTTACTTTGTTTTCCCCAGAAGCAGGGAATCATCTGTCCTTTTTGCTCATCCATACAGTGATTGAGGAGAAATAGCCATTTTTGACTATATTGAAGTGTGAGAGCCATGCCTCGATTCCAGCCTGCATGCAAACTTCAATCTGTGTGATCAACCTGTGGCCTTCCCCTTTTCTAATCTGAGATGCCTCTCCCCCTTAAAACATGAATCTATGATGCACTAAATTGAATACAGCATGAAAACATATCACAACTGTTGATGCTACCATAGCCACTTTTGACTGGAAATAAACAAGTTCTTTATTAAAGTGTACATGCTTGATTTTTTATCTCTTTGCTGTGGACTTAAGACACATGAACACTCAATAAATGTGAATTCATAATGAATATAATGTTCAAGTGTATTTGAGCTGTTTGAGTACATTTTGCAGTGGTTCAGTGGTAGTTGATTGTAAAATTCATGTTTTTCACCAGTTAGCTACATCCTGATAGTAGTTCAGTTAGGCCTAATTAACCACTGAAACAACACTAAAATGAAATCCAAGTTGTGCAGAATGACCTTCCTATTTTCAAAACCTGCATTGGTTTAACTGGGATATTCTGCACTGCATTGTAGTCCAGCTGCCAAATATCTCAGCCATAGAAAAAAATATTTAAAAGTGATAAGTCTTGCTAGTACAGAAGAGGATTAGGACCACCCAATCAAATAAAAAACGAAAAAGTTTTTTTTGCGAGGAAAAAGTCAGAATTCCGAGATATAAACTCAGAATCGTGGGGGGAAAAGCCAGAACTGTGAGAAAAAAAAGTCAGAATTCTGAGATATAAAGTCACAATTGCGAGAAAAAAACTCACAATTGAGTGGTGCTTTATTTTATTGAGTGGCCCTAATCCTCTTCCGTATGTTAGGGGGAGAATGACATACATGTAAATATACTACTATTGTCTTTTAAAACAGTAGTTAAAGTGTGAAGTAGTTATTGATTTTCTGAGTATTTTCCCTAACAAATGAGGAAATTGCGAACGCTTGATAGCACAGAAGTGCGAGAGGACAGAACCTCCTTGGAGGGATGTAGGTATTAAAAAGTTCCACGTGGTGTCGCGGTTCGGAGACTGCAGAGCCAGTTGGGCGACGCTCATTGGCTAACACCGCATACATTACTTCCGCTTCCCTTCCTTCTCTCTCTTCGACCGCCGCCATAGTGGGGAAAGGACTGTGGACAAAATGGTAAATATAAATCTCAAAACATCCGCGTCCACAGCAGTGATAGACTTACATCGACATATAGACTGCATAATAAATGTATCAGTGGCCCCTGAAAAGTCTGTATGTTCTCTGAAAATGTCTGATATTGGTATATAAAAGCTTTATATTGGTGCTAGCAGGTAGCCGCTGTGTAGCGTTACGCATGTCAAGCTAGGAGAGCTTTCCTGGCTGCCCGCTCAGCTTCATTCACAGATGTTTGCAGTTGGCTTATTGACTTTAACTCTTTTAATGTGTATTAATTTGAGAGCACGGCCATACAGTTGTGTGCAGAGCCTGTATGCATTTCAGTCCCAGTGTGTTTACATGCTGCTAAATCTCCATCTCCTGTCCCCAGTCGTCCCACAAGACTTTCAGGATCAAGCGCTTCCTCGCCAAGAAGCAGAAGCAGAACAGGCCCATCCCTCAGTGGATCAGAATGAAGACTGGTAACAAGATCAGGTGTGTTCATGATCTCTCTCTGTGTGTCTTTGTGACTGCCTGAGTGTCCTAAAGTTAGGGTGAGACTCGGTGTAGATACCTGACGGTTAAAAGTTTTCAATACAGCAGAAGGGGAGTTTGGTCTGCTGAAGGAAAAGGACTGTTGGCCCAAAATTCAAAGTGGCCAGTGAAGAGCTTGATCTCGATCTCAACCATTGTATGTGCACACGGGCATAAAAACACTTAACCCCTTGTTTCCTTCAGTGGACCAAATTTCCCTTCTACTGTATTGAAATCATCATTGTCAGATATCCACATAACCGCACAGAGAATGCTTCCCATTCATAAGTCTCATCCTGGCTATCAAAACTATTAACATGCCTAAGGAATAGGTGCATTGTGCAAGTTCTGCATGTCAAAAATGTTTCCTTAGTACTTGTTACGAATATCCCTGTTGAAGAAAAAAAAAGCATTTCCCCAAAGATAGAAAGGGATGATAAAAGCATCATACTTAACTGTAGGTAGGCTGTTTTTTACACTCCCCTAAATGCTGCATTTCATCATGAGCTTCTTCATACATGCAGTAACACTGGACATGTGACAGTCTAGCTAATACAAACAAGAAGCTGGCACACATGTCTAAATCGTCTGTGGTCGTTATGTAAAGCAGGTCTGCAATTGCAGCACTTCTAGTTTGTGGAGTACTGTCATTAACCCTGCTGAGAGCATCGTGCTGCTATGGAGCCTTTACTCCTGTTCACAGTCCTGGTGATGAGGATGCTCTGTAGCTGTGACACCTGAAAGATGAAGCTCAGCTGGCACACCAACATTAACTGACTTTACAGTTGGATAGATTGTGTTTTTGCTCAGAGAGGTAATCTGCCCAGTTAATTGTTTTTCCTAAGGGACTGTGCTCTTATTGGACTGCCTCCTTAATTACCTGGGTACAAAACATCCATGCTCTAGCTGCAATTATTTAATGCCATTGGAAAGTGAATATCCCTCTTAATTTAATGTTTGTTCGGTGTGGGACCCATAATAAATTGTGGAACTGTTGAAATGTTTTACATAAGAAATAGTAATCCAACAACGACTAAAATGGCTCACTGTGGATGGGATGAGTTGCTGAGGATGTGACGATGAGCGTCTCCTGGCTTGAGTTTGATTGGCTGCATTTCCATGCTTTCAACTGAACTTTGCAAATGCATCTAATTTTACTATGTTCCCTTATTTGAATGTGAAGGCTGGTACTGTCAGTGTCCAGCAATTTTACAATGCCCAGTCGATCATTAAATTTATAAAGGGGCTGCTCCTATGACTTGTATACCAATGGAGAAAAAAACCTTAAGTTTGCTGTTTAGAGATGCAGTCAAATGAGGTGACGGTAAAAACAAATGTGACTTTCCAGTGGCTGTAAAATTACTTTTTTCCAGTCTTCAGTCTTGACAGGTGATTGGATTCTTGAATGGCTCCATGACTGAATTCTCAATGAAGTAGATAATATAAGATTGCACTTTATTGATCCCCTGGGGTACATTCAGGAAGTCGACACCCAATTAGACTTTATTGCAGGACAACAGTCAAAATGTAAAAGTGATTTGAGTGTGTGTGGTCTGCTTAAATATTTATCTCATGAAAACAAGGAAATAGGAGCTCCAAAACCAGTACAATATGTCTTGTGCTGCAGACCGATTTCCATCACTTCAAATGTTATGACAGGCTTTGCTATTCAACCTTGATCTCGGTCAACCTTGGTGTGCCAGTTAATGCGTACCAGTTTTCTTTTTCCTCTATTTTTAGAATGATTGAGTCTATAAATACCCTGTTTTGATTGTGACCAGACAGGAGGCAAAGCATCTTAGGATAAACCTAACTTTCCTTTGATACAGTAACAGATATTTATCTTTTAATGGTGCAAGTTTGTCTTTATGGGACTTTGAAATTTTCTGAATTGTGTGTGGGGGTATCATCTGGTTGGGGCACAATTAAATTACCCAATTGCTGGGTGATGTAGCCTACTAGTTGACTTGACAACAGAACTGCTGGAAAGTTAAACTAATGTAACTCCATAGTTTCCACAAGACATGAAATTTCCATGGCACATCAGTAAAAGGGGCAACTCAAGCATTTCATAAAGTTACTAGGACAATAAGTCCTGTCACTGTCGTTTTGTACAAAGAAAGACTAGACAGTTTAACAACTTTGTCATTTGTAAGGAAAGTGAGAATGTCCCCTAGTTATCACTCATGACACGGTTGGCCTCTTTACTTTCCAGGTACAACTCCAAGAGGAGACACTGGAGGAGGACCAAGCTCGGCCTGTAAGCATGTGGCTCGTTGGATCTCCAGCTTCCCCTGCATCTCCATCTGCCAAGACCCCCAGCTGCTGGGCCTGACCTGGGGAGGGAGGGAGCCGTGCTATCTGGAACAGCAGTCTTTTTGTACAGATACTCTGGTTATGCTCGTGTTTGACAATAAAAGATTTGTGATCAAACCAGAAATGTGGCTGTATGGAAGTTTTTAGTTTTTGATGAGCAATACTTTGGAAGGCTGACTATTTTTCCAAAGGAACAAAACACTAAGTGAGGAAGGGTAATGCTGACGCAGCTCTGCAGAAAGAGGGCAGCAGCCCGCAGGGGTTTTCACTTTCTGGCCAAGCCACACACTAAAGTAAACAGCTCTGAAAATCGATGTCCTTTATTAGATTTTTCATATCCAAGATTCAAGTTGGGTTTATAATTGGCTTTTTAGGTTATAATTATGAGATCTGGCTTTGCTGCTTGGTCACAACAGCTACCACAGTAAGTCAAGAAGCTGAATCGAATAGACAAGCAATGAAATGTTTACTTATGGTGCTAAAACCAGGAAAAATGTTGCCACGTCAGCCATCATTTAATATTCTACTCCTGTTTACACTATTCACTACCGGGCAGCAAGTCTAGTAAATTCTGAGACTTGAGTACAAAAGGTATTTTATTAAAAAGGAAAAATCAGGTTTAGTTGAAGTTATTGCACATTAGAAGCAACTTATTTTTTTTTAAAAGCATGTTTTTGTCACTAAACAGAGGAATGCCATCGAGTAGTTTACAGAATATGATTTAATGCCAAACATAAGCGTGGCTAACTGATAAAACTGTTGCTTTGTCCACTCAACTTTTGTTCCCGAAAAACGGGGATAGCAGCTTTCTGAAAGACACAAATCTCCAACTCCCACTTCTTTTAGTCCGGTCAAAGGAGTCGACTTCATCTCTGCCTCCTCCATCCTCATCGGCTTCACGTGCGGCCAGGTTTATTGCGTTGGCGCTGTTGTTGTTGACATTGTGCGCGAACCAGCAACTGTGCTCATCGTCCCAAGTGCCGAGCAGCTCCTTCATCTCCTGCGGGGCGTTCCCCTTCAGATACTGCCAGGCTCTTTTCCCATTGTAGTCCATGGCATCGACGTTGGCACCAAAGGCACCGACCAGGAGTTTAATCACCATGTACTGGCCGTGCATGGTGGCGACGTGCAGCGGCGTGAGCCCGCCGCTGCCCCTCAGGTTCACATTCACGGGAATCCGCTCTCTCTCTGCGTGCCTCAGAAGTTTAATCAGAGTCTCGTCCTGTCCCCTCTTGGCGAGCCAGTGCAGAACAGAGAAGCCGCTAATGAAATCCTTCCTGGTCAACAGATACGGATCCTCGGAGATGAAGTCCAGGATGGTCTCATAGTTTCCATCTACTGCGGACAACATCCATGCGTGCTCCATCGGATATAAAGCCCAGTCTGTTCCCTGGCCGTCCTGCTCATCCCTTGAAAACGCACAGGAACTTTTTGAAGACAGTACGCTGCTAAATCCGCTCTGCGATGGGTCGTTCAACAGCAAGTCTTTCAGATATTTTTTACGCATAGCCGGTGTGAGCGACCCTCTTTCTGACACTTCAACAGAGAGTCTCTTATTAAGTGCGCCTGGCTCAGAGTCGGACACTTCTTGCTGCCTCTGCAGCCTCGACCTACGCTGGAAAGCGCTGGGCAAAAC
Organism: Centroberyx gerrardi; assembly: GCF_048128805.1. Lineage (NCBI taxonomy): Eukaryota > Metazoa > Chordata > Actinopteri > Beryciformes > Berycidae > Centroberyx > Centroberyx gerrardi. The sequence continues at coordinate 18,956,820 of NC_136012.1, forward strand.
CTGCATGCCATATCTGGACAGCCGCTCCACCACAGTTCCGTGTCCCGCTGTCCTCCCGTGGGTGTCGGTATTGTTTTGTGCTGGTTCAGATCCAGTTTGTCCTCCGCAAGCCCCGGCTGCAGATTCAGCATCATTTAGCGACTGAATGCCGCTCTCGTACATGCTGCCTAATTGAGTCTCAGTGCATACAGCGATCTTGGCGAGTTTCCCTTCCTTTACTTAGACAACACCCCGGGGATATCAGTGTCAAATTATACGGGAAATGTTTTCCTTCCACTCGACTGGTCCATTCCCTGTGTCCTGAAGGGAACAACATTTGTTTACAATAGACCTAATAACGTCCAAAAAATAAATCCCTTCGGAAATAAAAAATAAGTGTCATTAGGAACAAGCGGTTCAAGTGCAAAATGGACCTAGTTCCTCATTTTGCAAGCAAGGAAAGTAGGGCACATGACACATAGATTTATTATCAAGATCCCAATAAGACTATAAATAAAACAGAATCATTACCTAGTGTTTGACGAGTTTTACTCTGTAGCCATAGGATTATCCTAGCCACACCAGTTGCACTCACCTGTAATGTGCCCAAAGCGCATACCGACGCTCATTCAACCCTTCTAGTGTATCAAGCATTAAGTGTATCAATTCCTGTAAGCAAGTTCAAAAACAATCTGCAGTCCTGAGAGGCTGTAGTGTTCTGAGTTTATCCCAAAAAACTGAGTTTCAGGTTCGAGCTCAGATTCTCCTTCCCTTACAAGAGGAACTGAAACAAAGTTCATTCTAATCTCTGGCAAAACCAATAGCGAGTAACCCTCACATGTGACCACTTACTGAGACCTGAAAGGAGGAAGTACTTCACTGAATGCTTTTACAGCCAGTCACCAAGCTGACTCGTACTTAATTCATTACTTATAAGCTAATGGTATACGGCTACAGACCTGGGAGACATGAACAAATAAGGGTGACAGTCATGATAAAAGAAACAAACTTTATTTCAATAAAATGGAGTCACAATATAGGCTACATACAAATTCAGTCAGTAACATTTAGTCAGATTCTGGAGGGAGGTCAATTGTCAGCTCGTCAATTGTTTGAAGGAAGGCATCGAGCTCTGCTGCACAGTAGTCTGAAAGAGGGGGTGCAGAGGAGAACAGGTGAATGATAATACCAGTAGTTTCAAACCTGTGCCACATATGATACTCAAGTAACTGATACCTGAACGTTGTGGCATCTTGAAAGGCGACGGGGGTGTGACTGCCTCAAGCGTTTCCAGTTCTTCCTCACAGAGACGGGGAGTTTGTGGGAAACTACTCAGTCCAGGCAGCGCAAGGCCACCGAGACGAACCAAATCTTCAGGTATGCTATACTTCTCGAACTCTGGAATAATAACGGCACAAACATTCAGGTGAAACTTGTTTAAAGTGAACCATCTCCCCAAAACAGAACCCACATAATGGACAATTCACTTTAGAGTTGATTCGACCTTATATTCTCCATCATGTATCAACGACTTAGTAATATAGCGATCAAATAGCATCCTAGTAAAACATTTTAATTTTCAGTCCACTTCTGTGTCAACTTAGTAATTGACTCAAATGTAAAAAATTGTTTTTCAGTGAGCATCTGTATTATGCAGTCAAATAAATTACTATTGACAGAGTGTACACAATATAGCTACTATGCCCTGAAGCCCCAATCCATTACGGTACTGGCTTTGTTTATATTTTGATTTATCCGACTGAAGACATTTCCTCCATGCTCAATTTGACTGAGCCTTCAATACAGTATGGCTTCTGCTGGGCCCATCGAGGTAGGGCTGGGTGATATGTTTGAAATCAATATCACAATAATCATAAAAAAAAATTTTGATTAGATCATGAAATGGCTCGCTTATGCAAATGTTAAATAACCAAATTAATGTTCATCCCATTAATCCGAATGGTCATGTTGGGTGTGATGTCAAACAAAACTGACATTTTCAAACAATATTCCTACCATACTTCATTGTCAGTTTTTAAATAAAAGTTTGCTTGTCATCAATTCAGACAGAATTGTGTGTCACGATATCCCAAAATCACCACAATATGATTCCACTGAAAGATGAAGATAATATTGAAGTATCATCCAGCCCTACACTGAGGGCCTGCCTAGAGCGGTAAATGTGACTCGGTCACTCAGCAGGTTGAAATTCTGGAGGAGTGTTAAGTTGTAAAGTGTGTCACTGAAGTCCTGGGGCCTCAGTGGGGACCAGCAGCCGCAGCTGCCAAGGAGAACCAATCACACGGGTCTACTCAGTCTTTGTGAATTGAAGCCCTGTCTGGATGTGGCCACAATAGTTTTGAAGACTAAGGTCTAAGGTCCCTGGTCTGGCAGTACCAGACCAGGGACCCCCTTAGTCATCAAAACTATTGTGACGAGTGGCGAATATATAGCCTATGTGTGAGCCCTCAGAGCAGCAGGTGTTGATGCTAGTCAGTTCATGAACTCTTAGCAATATGCAACAAAGTGAACATATTTTAAGTGAAATATATTCAACCCTATTGCTTTAAAAAAAAAAAAAAATAAAGCTGGGTTCCCACACTCACCTGGATATCAAATTCAATGACTTTCAAGATACATTTTTGGGGACATGATTAAGACATGACATTTGTCAGAATTCAGGGCCTTCATTTTTCAAGGCCCGTGGGAACCCGGTTAAAATATGACCATGTTTAAAAAAAAGAAAAAGAAAAAGAAAAAAAAAGAAAAAAAAATTAAACATTTTAATTATAAAAATAATTCAATAAAGAAATAAAATTGCTACTGAAGGCGTCCCAATTACCTAGTGGGTCGTAAGGGATGAACTTCTCAATGTCTGGATATTCCTCCACTTTGTTCTGGGGAACACATTTGACTTTGGTTTCCTGTGGAAAACAGGTCTTGTGTAAAGACACGTCCAGTTTGAAATGCAGAGCATAAAGGTGCTTTAATAGGTCTTCATACTGATGCAAGTCACAACCTGACATCACTTTTACAGTATCATTCAACATGTTTTATTCTGACCTGTGTCTTTTGGTGTTTCTTCTCTTGTCCGTTTATGGCAGGAGTTGAGGTTATCTTGTTGACTGTGCCCAAAGCCTTACGAGCAGATAGCAGAGGAGTATGGAACTTTTTGGCAGTTATTGGAGTTTTCAACATATTCTCTGGAAAACAAAATGGATTAAAATAAGAAAGGTATGAGTCAGGTACCTACATAGGACATGCAATGACGATAAAGTGCTGCAGAGACCAGAGAAACAACTGTATAAATGATATGCATACTTTGCTACAGACCCCACTACTGCAACAACAATGTATTGAACATGCCGTTGAAATGCCCATACCTGGAGCAGACTGAAGCCGCTGTCGTATTTTCAATGTAGGTGCATGGAGACTTGCATTTTCCCTCTCAGCAAAGATTATGTTGGCCATTTTACCTGTAAACACACAGGACAATTTTAGTTACTGCCACACCAAATGCCACACACCACCACATTCAATACTAACATTTTACCTGAATAGAAGCACTTCGCTATAGTCAATTTTTATACTAAAGTAAGGAAATTACAAGAAAACGATTCAGACATTAAAACTCCTCAGATCCCAAAACTCTGATTAAAAGGATCTCACTGTAGTCCCTACTTTTGTACTAGCAATTATTCTCCAAAAGCTAGGATAATGTAAAATTAATACTAACGTTAATCTAGCCAAATGGTGGTATTTTGATTGTGTCTAATAACATAACGTTACATGTTTAAATTATTCTAGCCACTATGGCCGGTAGACATACTGGCCCATGACAACATTCAAATAAAATCAAGAGCAGTGATACACTAGTGGACATAATCGCAATGTTGCAGCTCGAGTTAACGTTAGTAAGTAACTTTCCTCCGCTGCCAACTCCCATGCTGCTGAAAGGCTAGTGTAACGTTACTTTTGGTAGTTTCTGGGCTCAACATTTCATTCAGGCAAAGAAGCTAACATTAGACTAGCGTAACTAACGTAGCCCTATTTACTAACTACTGGGATTTTGGCAAACGAGGTTAACACACATCAGCCAGTCAGTATCATACTAATTAGTTTGGTTAAGGTTTTTGGTAATCACTACCCAACTGACGTTAACGCTAGCTATCTTGGTTAAGTGTATTGGTGATGCTAGCTAACGTTACCTTGGCTAATGTAGTTAGCTGCTCGTTCGTCTAACGTTACTTTGTCGCTAACCTTAGCTGAGTCCGTACCAAAATAAAAGTTGAAATAAGCTCGTAATGCAACCGTTACCTTAGCTGTTACATCAGAATTAACATTAGGTTACCTCGACTGTGTTAGCTAGACGACACCTTGTTTGCTGCTTGAGAGACCAAACTGCTGTTTTGTTTTGATATGAAATGCCATCACAAGCGCCCGCGGCTCCTTTTTAAATCGCCTCCCATCTTTCTATTGGTCGCCGTCGCACCGTGGACTTGAATGGGCGTTGCCACCACACAGGAAAGAGCAACATGATATCAATCATCATATAATTGTATATTGGGTAAACCCAACAATTTATAATTCATCAACATAGTCTCGATGGTGGGTAAACAAGGAGACGAATGGATTGCTTAATGATACGGTAGCCACTGTTTATCAAACACTGAGCTTTGCTGTTGCCATCATGTGTGTTGCAACTGAGTTATCTGCTACAAAATTGTTGCAGTTTAGCAAAATGGCAAGTGGTAGGCTACATCTAGTTAAAGACAGTGATATGAACATCAGTTAGTTTCAGTACGGCTGTTTCCACATCGGTTCAAATATCACCGCTGCGTGTAGTTGTCACTCTGTTTATTATAAGTTATTTAAACTTATATAGGTATAATATACCATTTATATACCAGGCATATAGGGTTTCTGCTACTAGAAATCACCTCCCACAGATATCTCTGTTCTTGCCTTGCCGCTGGCCCTTCTGCCCAGACGGATCCATCTGGCAGCTGTAGGGGGGTCTCAGTGTTCACTGCTGCCTTAACTAATATTTTTTGGTATGCAACTCTACCATGCAGTTCAATGTGTATCTAAAACATTTAGTAATATCCTTCACTTTCAAAGCACTCTACTCAGGTAAAGTGATCATAATCTGTTTGTTAATACCCAGAGGAGATGCTGCCACAGAGTGGTACATTCCCGACAGGCCATCTTTCAGTATCCCGTGCAGCTTCCTGGGCCGAAAGGTTTGTCCCAGCTACAACCATGGCGTCAACTGAGATCGCCAGGCAAGCGGTGAGTAGCCTATTTTTTTTACTAAGGATGCTGTTTTATTACTATAAATACATACATTTTGAAACGTGTTAACCTCAGTATATATCAAAAAATATTTTATTATCGCGTTACTGGATGTAATTTGGCATAATTACCACCCGTATTTCCATCCCATCCATTTCATTCCAGTATAGTCTATGGACAATAAAACGCTAAAAGGGCTGCAGCCTATACTCTCAATATAGTAGGATAACGATATATGCTTATCTATATCTTTTAGATTTACCTGTTTGAGAATGGTAGGCCTAATGTTGCCCAGTAGTAAAAAATGTTTGCATTTTCACTGGCGCGTGCACGCTCCACTTCCCTTAAATGGCATACTTTGCATCCTTAATAGCGTTTTGTGTAGCGTAAGCCATTGATTTTAACACTATGTACTAAACTGTATTAAACTGATAGCCTTCTATCACGAGGCCAGCGTTACTACAGCCAGCGGAGGCCATTCATTCTGAACGCTCCCATTTCAGCATAGCTATCGTGCTCATTTCCGTTATGTTGTTTTATGCCCTTGTCAGTCCCGTTAGTTTCAGTCGGGCGTTGTCTGATCTGCATAGAAAATATGGGTAAAAAGATTCTTGCTGGTCAAGGTTATGTGGCCTTAGACATAGGCATAGGCCTGCAATTTGCAGCGCGTGTGTAAAAATTTCCCTGGATTTAGTTTGGGGAAAAAAGAAATAAGGAAGCCACTAAACCCAGAGAAGTCCTCAGAATAGCGAGGTTGTGTAGTTTGATATCCTTTTGCGGCTCATTGAATGAAAACCCACTGTGTAGCTGGCTGTGTGTGTCTCGAAAAGTAGGAATGGTTTCAGGAATGTTGCACTTGCAGCTGAGGAGTTCAGGCTATTTGTCCAGTCAACTTACCCTCGGTTTTCCAAACAGTCCTTCAGCTGTTTAAACCCAGTTTTAACTATCCAAATAATTCACAACTGTTTGACACCATCGGCTTGTCAGGTTATTTTTAATTGTCTCTCAAACTGAACGTTTTTCACATAATGCCTCAAAGCCTAGACTACATTTGACAGCAAAGTTGTGTTATATTAAGCCACATAATGGCTGGGTTGCTGAGGTTTAGATGGTTGAGAGCTTTGACTTTGCCATGTAATCTAAATTCTTTGCTTTCCTGCACCTCATAATGTAGACGTAGGCTGCATAAGTAGGATGCATGGAGATGGAGAGGCTCACCACCAGCCAGCCACACACTCCCACACACATGCACACATCTACTAACATTGCATTTACACTTCGGCGTTTAGCTGTCGCTTTCATACAGAGATACGCTACGTCCAAAGTCTGCAACAGACAGTAGAATGGGTGGAAGTACCAAACCAAAAATAAGAAGTTTAAGGGTCCAAACCAGTGTCAAGATACACATGCATGACATTTTGAAATGAACAATGATACCTTCCTGTACAAGTAGACTGTGGTTTCCAACTGTCTCAGCTGAGTGCAGACAGTCGGCATACAGGAAACAGGAAGTGAATCAAAAAGCACCTGAAAGCTGTCTTCAAGAGAAACATGATCAAATAAGGAGGAAATGTGTTAACGTTGCATTACAGAATAACACTAAAATTATTATTCCATAGGATAACAATCATCAAGCAGAAAATGTGAATTATACTGTTACATACAATCCTGTGCATGTTTACAGGGGTGAGAGCAACAAGGCAATCCATACCCAAACCAATGCAGAAGTTGTTCAGTGATTGATCAGATTACATATTTATCCGATGTTTTATACTGATAAATATTCTTCTGTCTGCAGGGAGAGGGTGCTCGCGCCGTCCCTCTGGCAGGCCATGTTGGCTTCGACAGCATGCCCGACCAGCTGGTCAACAAGTCTGTCAACCACGGTTTCTGCTTCAACATCCTCTGCGTTGGTGAGTGTGTGTCACGCATGAAACTGTTTTTCTTCTCTGTCCTCGGGGCAGAATGGGACTTATTCGCTTCAGTGTACGTCAGGCTTTCCCACTAGATGCAAACCAATTCGCTCAGTGTTTGACCCACTTAGATTACTTTTGGCTGGTCAACCATGGTTAAAGAGGAAAGCATTCCCAGATACAGGGCGCTCTGGTCTGGGCACAGTTAGGAAATCCAAAAATGACCATGGACAGATATTTAATTTAACTATGAGATCATTGATCTGGTGACAGACCTACTCAGCTACTGAAATCAGATTTTTATGCAGGAGAAAATACAAGCCTTTTGCATTATTTGTTAGACATTGAGGAGTATTCTGCATTGCATTCCATCTTATTTTAGCAAATAATGTTACTTCACTGTCATTAAGTGCAGAATTGACACCCACATGTCAATTATTTCTCGCATATCAATTCATAGTAAGCATTTGGCTGTAACAGCATGTAATTTTGTGGACTCAAAACTAATAAAATATTGTGGTTTTAGATAATATTGCATTATTGCCTGCAGCACATAGTAATACAATTCCTCTTATTTGGAATAGGCCATTCTTCCACACATTCTCCTTTTTAAGAGCATGTGAAATGTCCACAAGAGCAATTCAGATGTGCAGCTGCAACCAAGTGGTTGGCCATGTTCTTCCTCTGCCTGTTCCTGGGAGGGTTTTCGTTTTCCATTTTCGTTTTCCAACTTCATTATACACAAAGAGGAAGAGACAGAGCAGACTTCCGTCTCTCATGTTCACACAGTCCTCACAAATGTTTATGCCTGTTGTACACACCCCCGTGTAAATGTTTAAACGTAAATCAAATTTCTGATGGTGTTGCTATTGTATCTTGCTGCCGTGTTGGGTATTTTAGTATCCTTAACAGTGACTATGGTTTTTATCAAATTCTGGTTTTATTTTATAAGCTACATGTTTGTAGTAACACTCACCTGAAAGAATAGAAAATGATTGTTGTCATGATTATTGCAGTAATGTGTCCAACTCTTATAGTAAGCAACCTATTTTTGTGGAATATTGCTGTAATGAGGTATATTACACTATTACATCATGTTTTTAAGCATTTGAGGGTTAGATGCTTTATTTCATGGTAGGATAGTTTTAACCTCATCAACCTGCATTTGTTTGCTATACAGATGCTGAGCCTCCAAACTTAAAATATTCATCTGTGCCGTTTTCTAGATGCATCGAAGTAGTGAAAAGTGGAAAAGGCCAATAATGGCGCATGTATTGCCATAGTTTCAATGGTACTGATGTTATTCATGTTTTGTGTTGGTGGTATTACAACCTGACTTTGTTAACGCTCCACACAAAGTATTAGTGACTCCATTCAGGATTGTGGAAGGAAAGAGGATGTAGGAGCCTAACAACATCTTTTGTTGCAGTCTGTAGATTCTGGTGTGTGACTCACAAAGTAAGCATTTGTCCAGTAGTGCAAGCATGACTTGAGGCGAAGAAATGTGATCTGCAGTTTTTTTTTTGTTTTTGGTTGTGGCCTAAAATTACAAAGAGGGCAGCAAAAATGTAAAGATGTGTAGTTCCACTGGGTCCAAAGATGACTGGAACTTTCTGCACAAGGTTTTTATGTTATTTATGATTCTTGAGGCTTTGGTTGAAATCCCTGCTTTAGACATTCGGCTGTACCCCGGTTCTCAGTGTGGGCCTGGAGCTCGTCCAAACAAGACGCTCTAGTCCTGCCAAATTGCTCTGAGGACGAAAGGCTTCTCCACAGTGACCTGAGCTGTACTCCGAAACAGGAAATAGGGGCAAGGAAACAGACTCTGGCTTGTCCAGTATCCTTCCTTGCATCATTTATTGTGTTTTCTGAGCAATAGTTCATGAATTTGGAACACAGCGAGTAATCCTGCAGAAATGTACTAGCATGCTCAGAGTGTAGGTCAGGCTCTGATGAGCAAAAATAGGTTTTCTTACAGAGGGAGCAGGGAAACTGAGTCAGCTGACAGCCTCCAACAGTGAATTGATGTCAGAATACATCAGCATAAGTAAAACTGTGGTCTGCTGCTATTTCTATTACAGGCTTACAAATCAGCTGTAGCCATAGAATTACCTATCTGTTGTCACATTCAATCTACTCTCACTTGATGAGGCACCAAGTTGTAGTGTTTTTTTACTGTCCTGTCTTTTTGGGGTTCTCTTAAGTAGGTGGTCTGATTAAAATCTGCACAGGAGCTTGAACAGGGGGTTTATATTGCTAAATTTATGAAGAGGTGACAAATGGGAAATCTGCAATCTAATCTAAAACATCAATAGTAGTGGGAAAGAAATAATGATTTACTTAAATGATATAATCAAAAAAGACAAAAAAGCCAGCAGCAGACTGAACTTGAGATTTGTAGGATCCCAGTAACACAATACAGTATTGATTGATGTTTTTTCTGTTTGTGTGTTTCCCAGGGGAGACGGGTCTGGGGAAGTCCACTCTGATGGACACCCTGTTCAACACCAAGTTTGAGGGCGAGCCCACCCAGCACAACCAGCCAGGAGTTCAGCTCAAGTCCAACACCTACGAACTCCAGGAGAGCAACGTGCGCCTCAAACTCACCGTCGTCAACACCGTGGGCTTTGGAGACCAGATCAACAAAGAGGACAGGTAAAGCAGTCCGCTCATCTGTCACATCTTTCAGAAAGAGCGAGGAAAGATGGTTTCTTTTATACAGTGACAGCTGTGGCGTGAGAGTGAGCTTCGTCTTTGCGATCAGTATTGTAGCTTACAAGCCGAAATCCATACTTGAGCGTGCACACAACCTGAAGGAGAAAGTTCATTACTACACACAATTACTCTGAGTTCTCCCAAGCGTTTTTCTGAGCTCAAGTTTCTGTTCGAATTTCATGGAAATCTGTTCATAGGTTTTTGAGATATCCTGCTGACAGACAGACAACAAACTAACAGGGGCAAAAAACATAACCTCCTTGGTGGAGGCAATAAAAAATGTTTGGATGTGCGATAAAGTGATGTTGGTAGTACCTTGGGATTTGTATTATGTGCCATTATATGGTGAAACGGGTCTGAAAATCACACTTCTAGCACATAAACGAACGCGAACAAAGCAGATTCTGGCAATATATAAAAAAACTAGTCATTCGGCTGAATTGTTTTTAAGTGAATCTCTTTCTTTTTGTTTATTAAACCTTTCATAACATAAAGGGATTCAGTAGATTTGCCCTGCTGCCAAGAATAAAAACTCCACAGTACAGTGTTTAGGCTCGTCCTGGTGGTGAAGGGGATTTTAGCCGCCACATCCCCCTGTTTTGGACGCACTTCATTGAACATGAGGTCTTGTTACCGATCTTGCCCTGCAACATGTGATGACTAACCGTTCTCGTCAGGAGAGATCAGAGCGAGGATGATGTCATGTGAGCTCCAGCTCTCCAAGGCCAGCGGGGAACTAGAGCTTAACAGGAAGGCTGTGGTAGTTTCCAGGTTTATACTTTACATCGGTATCAAATCGTGGACCACAGAGGGGATGTGGGCTAACTGCATTTTACACAAGCACACATTCATAGTCATGTGAACAGCCACTGGCAGGGTATCCTATGTACACAAGGTGTGTGTTTGTGTGTTTGTGCGTGTGTCTTTACATGCTTAGGAGAGCAGATACTGGGTGAATACTGCTTTTGCAGCCGTATTCCTTTGAAGCTTCATGTAGTCTGTGATGCGTGGGCTCACACATCTTTTCCTTATGCTCTGTTGGATGACTCCTTAATAAGAAAGAGGCAGTTCTGAGGGCTCAGCAAAGTCCTTATTCCAGATCCTCACTTGCTTATCTCTTCCCCTCTGTAAACTCGCATTTAAAGACCGGTAGCTTAATCCCTCACCGAGGGGTCATTACTCACATTATGAACTATGTTGGCTGAGTAGGTTATTTTATGGAAGGAGTAATAAATTAGAACTTCAGATATAGTCACAAAACTTGTGAAAAGAGTTTTTTTTTGTCCATTTAGCATGTTTAAAACTGCCTCCCTCCTCTATCTTTGACAGCTACAAGTCCATTGTGGAGTTTATTGATGCCCAGTTCGAAGCATATCTGCAGGAGGAGCTGAAAATTAAGCGCACGCTACACAGCTACCATGACACACGCATCCACGCCTGCCTGTACTTCATCGCTCCCACCGGACACTCCCTCAAGTCCCTGGACTTGGTGACCATGAAGAAACTTGATAGCAAGGTGAGCTACCGTACTAGTATCGACCAGAAGATGTGTTTATAACTCAGAGTTTCCTGTAGATGTTTTTTGTGGAGGGTGGGGGAAATTTGGATCAGAGACACATGTTCACTCCTGGATCAGTTCCAGCAGGTGTTATAGTTTAATAATGGCTGTTAGTTGGATATTAATACCATGATATATCGACAACTGTGCAGGAATTACGGTTTTAATAGCTATTTTTAATTGTGGTTTTGATTCTGGGGTTGGCTGAGCAATGAGGCCAGATGATGAATTTTCATTGTATGGACATTTTTTCAGCTGTGAGTGTGTGTGGGGGGGGGGAGCTGGGGGGCACTGCAGCTGAACGAATGTAACTGAATTACTGTTACAATCCAAATGAACAAGGATGGACTTGGCACATCGTAGATATAAATCCATTGTGTGACGCTGCGTTGTTGTAGGCAGCGTTTGATTCAGCTGCTCTAGTCATGGGTCATAAACTTTTCCCCGCCATTTGCTAGCATACAAATTGGCTCCTGTCTTGTTACTGCGTCGGTGTAGGTCAGCTGTGAAATGCAGTCGTCTCGGTGACCGCTGCCTCATTTTTCGGAGGTCCCTTCCCAGTAGCTTATTTGCATGGACCTCCTGGCTTTCGTACAAAGAACCGCCTCACTGTTTGCCAGAGCAGCTGTGCCCCACGGCAAGCTCTCGCAACAGCAGACCCTCTGCTGTGTGCACGTACCGCAGGGTGGCGGTGTGAGCAGGGAGACCGCCCTCCAACCGGAGGACGCAGGTTCAAGTATGCTCTGCCAAAGTGATTTTGAGCAAGTCTGAATCCCTACCGGCTCCAGGGATGCTGCTCTTCTAGCACACCCTGACCTCTGACTTCCTTGTGGAGGGGGGTGAGAGAAAAGAGAATTTCCCTTTGGGGATCGATAAAGTATTGTATTATTATTATTATTGTTCACATGACCCTTAGCATCCCTTGCATCCCCTGTAACCAGTGTTATAGCAGCCAGTTGGAGAGCAAATATTCAGCGATTGTGTGGGTGGCAGGGCTGAAACAGACACTGCTGTGTGGGAGTGAAAGTCTCTCCACTACGGCCAGTAGTGGGTGGATGTTTGAGAATCCCCCTGCCTCTTTCTGATTTTTTTTTTCCTCCTCATTCATACTCTACTAAAGCAAACGCTCTCTCCTTGACTCTGACTCTCTCTGTCCCGTCTCATTGTGATCACATCAAACATGGATAGTGGAAATGTTGGTAAAATCATTGGATTCTGACAATAACCACCATGTTTGGAGAGCTCTTAAGAGACGCAAAGCGCGAGATGGAGGTCTGCTGCCCTCTGCACCGCATTTACTATTTTTATCTCCGTGCTCAAGGATGTGTGATTGTCTGAAATACACATCAGCCTGATTTGCAAACATCCCTGGAGCTAGAGAGAGGCCTTGTGGTATGTTGTAAAGAGACACAGAATTTTTCCAGATTTTGCACCTTTTCCTTTTTAAAAGTATATTCAAACCATCACTACAACCCTGGGCATCCAGTAACCAAAAGGGGCAAACCGGAGTGTGTATACACATATACAATATACACTGTATAATATACTCTCTGTTGACCAGATGCTCTCCAATTGTCCCAGGAGGCTCGGCGTATTTAACCTAGATGTGATATAACCATGTGGCTGAATTTAAGATGCTCACATGCTCCCAAAAGACCAGAATTATGATGTGTAGTGTTTTGTTTAACTATATGGTCCTTTTCAAAAATACATCAGCTCCTTTTCCAAATTTAGACTACACAAATGGAGGTGAAAAAACATGCAGCCGACAGGCAGCTAACTCTAAGCCGCTCTATATTTAGCTGCAAACCTGAAAACATTATTGTTATTGTGTCAGCCTTCTGAAAATCTCTCCCATTTCCCAATGATAGGTCAACATTATCCCAATCATTGCCAAGTCGGATGCCATCTCCAAGAGCGAGCTGACCAAGTTCAAGATCAAAATCACCAGTGAGCTGGTCAGCAACGGGGTCCAGATCTACCAGTTCCCCACCGACGACGAGACCGTGGCAGAGATCAACTCCACTATGAACGTAAGGCTTGAAACTTCTGGAGTGATAATCCCATGTTCATATTTCTCACAGGCTTTCTACTAAACTTTGTTGTATAATGGAGAGGTCGACATTCTTTCAAAATCACACAATCATATACTCCTTCATTCATTATTTACTGTAAATGAGGTAAAGATTGTCACGGCGGTTAGACTGAATCAGCCTTTGTCTTGAGAAACTACAGTGGCGCTTCCTACAGCTTGCTTGTTTGTCATTTTAACACAAATTGCAGTATGCGTGAGTGGCATAAACAACATGTGATACAGACTCAGGACAGGCACGGTCTGTGTCCAGTCAGGCTGTCAGGAAGCCGCCCCACACGGGGAGGAGTGTGTGTTCAGAGCCGCACAGTCAGCCAGCTCACACTGCAGGAAGCCGGCAGTGTGGGAAAGAGCCTGCGACCGCTGACAAATGAGCTGAGGCTGTAGCCGCTTATGAGGATTGATATAGGGAAATGCCATTACTGTTTCTGACTGATTACATGATTGCCTCTCGGCTCTTGCTGTGTGGTCTGACCATGGATCTGCTCCGATAAAAGGTCATCGACCCTCCATATTTTTGTGTTGTGTCACAGCTGTTTTTTGCTGTCTATGAAAACTAGGTGCTGTAAAAATATCTTATAATATGAATATAAATAACATGCAGGGAGTAAGATTAATCCTGATTCCTCATATATACATATAGTTTCACTAATACTCTTAGAATCTTAGAATGATAACATGTAAGCAGAGTTTTAAGCGTGTGTTGCTGATGTGTGGTGTTGTGCAGAGAGACAGTGAAGAGAGTCAGAAGGAGGTCTCAGGTGTGGGTGGCAACACACCGACGGTGCTTTTCCCTCTGCTCCACAGGGCCATTTGCCGTTTGCCGTGGTGGGAAGCACGGAGGAAGTGAAGATTGGGAACAAGATGGTGAAGGCGCGGCAGTACCCCTGGGGGACGGTGCAGGGTAAGTCCGGGTCACATCCTGCACGGGAAACGAGAGGGAGCTCCCTCCCGTCAGCGACTCCCCCCACACTTATTCCTCCTAGACTCCAACAGCTGCAGCAAACTGTAGCGGATAGCCACTTACATAACCTCATTTAGCTGCAGCAGCCTCTCTGCCATTACACAGTGTTATGAGCTGCAGCAGCTCTTAGTGGCCACACTGACTGTGCATTGCAGAGATTTGGAAATTCTCTGTCACGGATGATGATTCGATTGATTTATTATTGACTTCATTGATCAATGCACAGCACAAATCCTTTTGTATATTGCAAATAGTAATCCTAATAGCTCTCAGGACTCTGTGTGTGTGTGTGTGTGTGTGTGTGTGTGTGTGTGTTTGGTAGGCCAGGACTAGTAGCTAAAATACGATATTTCTGGCTTGAGGCTTTCTCTGACATTGGGCTCTGTTTGCCCCTGACTGACTGACTGTGTGTGTGTGTGTGTGTGTGTGTGTGTGTGTGTGTGACAAGTGTGGTGCTTAGCTCATTTTCAAATCCAACTCAATAGACATACCACAGGAGGACATAAACAATATTCGTTTTGTACTTGTATGTTGTCTGCAGGAATAAGTCCATGAAATACTGTGTACTTATGATGCATTCAAATTATTAGCTGTGACATAATGTGTGTAAGTGTTCTGTTATGCTAGTGTTTTCTGTTTTCTGATGATCACTGTGATGTGTCTCTAACAGTGGAGAACGAGAATCACTGTGACTTTGTTAAACTGAGGGAAATGCTGATCAGAGTGAACATGGAGGACCTGCGGGAGCAGACGCACACACGCCACTATGAGCTCTACCGCCGCTGCAAACTGGAGGAGATGGGCTTCAAGGACACGGACCCTGACAGTAAACCCTTCAGGTAGGGGACGAGGGTTTTTTTTTTTTTGGTTACTTTCCTCTGATCTTCTTGTTTCTTCTCTGATTCCTCTTTCACTTTGCATACATCCCATTTCCCGCTTCCCTGTCCACTTTTCATCAGCTCCTTTCATTCTCTTGCTCCATTGCATCAATTCATCAATTGTATGTCTGCCATTGGATGTGTATTATAATGCATAATGATCAAGCTCAGTGTAATGTTGCTGTTCATTCATTTGCATCCTCTCTCCCTCCTGTCTCTCCCAGCCTGCAGGAGACGTATGAGGCCAAGAGGAACGAGTTCATGGGTGAGCTGCAGAAGAAGGAAGAGGAGATGAGGCAGATGTTCGTCCAGAGGGTCAAGGAGAAGGAGGCTGAGCTCAAAGAGGCAGAGAAAGAGGTGTGTGTGTGTGTGTGTGTACATACAGGCATGTGTGTGCGTCATGTTTGGAATCTACCCTGTCCTGAAATGGCATCAGTGCATCACTATTCTTTGTTTTTCTTCCTGTCTTGATTGACATACAACTTCTGTTTCCTCTGTCAACGCCACACAGCTGCACGAGAAGTTTGACCGTTTGAAGAAGCTCCACCAGGATGAGAAGAAGAAACTGGAGGACAAGAAGAAGTCCCTGGACGATGAGCTCAACATGTTCAAACAGAAAAAGACTGCTGCAGAGCTCCTGCAGAACCAAGCGCAGCAGGCAGGGGGCTCCACCACACTCAAGAGGGACAAAGAGAGGAAAAAGTAAGTATCATTCTCCTCCCTTGTGTTTTTATCCTCACACCACAGTTTGAAGATTGGAACAGCCTGGATACTATGAACTTGAGAGGAACAAGGCCACGCATTACATTGACAGTTGTTTACAATCTTTGCTAAATTAGTTTCTGAGCACTGTTAATTGAATTGTGGTTCATGGTTTATGTTTATTGTCCATATGTGTGAAGCTGTTTCTGTTTTAAAGCTTCCTTGGGGACCATACGGTGTGCATCAAACTTTCCCGTTTGCACCCAAAATGTGTAGCTGTATCCTGACAAGAACACATACTCCTTGAGCTTTCAGTCCAGTTTGTGCACAAGTGCTGCAGATGGAGCTTAATTTTGGTCTGTCCCACTAATATCACCAAGCGCTTAGTGGTTTCTCTCTCACTACTTATTAATAATCAACCTGAACTGACTCATTATCATTTTGTAGAGTTGAAGGCGTAGGTGAAGGTCTGGCTAAGCCTAAGCAACAGTCTGTCAGACTGTTCTTCATTTCTGAGCGGTACAGGAAGGTTCCAGTTTCCTCTCCATAATGACACAGAGTGTGGATAGCACTGGATTTATACCAAGAGAGGACTGACTGACCAGAATTCAGAATTCATTACCAGTAAGGAGAAATGATGAGCGGAGACAGCAGTAAGAAATTACTAGCTGTCCTCCCCTAAATAGTTGACAAGTAGCCAACTTTCAGCAGAGTTGGAAGAGTGAATGGCAATCAGAAATCATCACTCTGCTATTAAATGTTTCTGATGGCGCAGGCACAGCCAACCATGAAGTCAAATGCTTTTAACAGAATTTCCTGCTGCTAACATTTTTTTAATAGTAAACATTGCATTAACCTAAAAAGGAATTGATAAATAAAGTGTATTTTTTTCAGATTACAGTTTATATTTGCTACAGTTGCCACGTGGAAACTATCTAGTCTGCCTGTCTGCATTGGAAATTCCCCCCATGCCATCAATTTTACATCAACAGCAGTGACTAATCCTCTTTGACGTAAATTCAGCATACGAATTACTACATCTATATAATCTCTTATTTTCCAAATCCTCTCTGGATAGCTGTAACATTGATACTATTGTTCCTTCCAGCAGGTTTTATTACGTTTTTTTCAGTTCATTAACTCCTGCGTACATAAAACTATATTCCCCTTAATGTGTATCATGCTCAGAGGCAGTGTTTTGCAGCCAGATGTGAGGCCCAAGCATGTGCTCTAGTATGGTTGCAATATGCTGTTGACACTGTTGGTCCCATCATGTTGGTAATCACTCCTGGTTGTGTGTTCAAGCTGATGTGACTCCGTGCCTGTTAGAAAGGAAGAAGACACTTGCACTGAGAAGGTTCTTTTTGCTTTATTTCTTCCCTTTTTTTAATACATTTTCTTTACAGCCACTTCTTCTTTCTCTGAGCCCTGACTGGATATTTTTCTTCTATAGGGGCAGCTGTGCAACCTTGAGTTCTTAAGCTTTGTCTATGGGTCACTGATCAAAACAGACTGGAGTGGACACACACTCCTTTTATGGCCTTGCTTTTTAATTCTCATAATGATTATAATTATGTGTATCTGTATTTAACCTTCAGGCCATAGTCAGTGTTTTCCTCAGTCACCAAAAGACAAAGTCACTGTGTACTGCATGTTGTCAATGTGTCCTGTGAGTGCATGTGTCACCCATGTTGCATCCATAATGTTTTCCAGTTAACTCCTCCCAAACTTGCTGCATGCTGCATGAGACACCTTTCCTGGTAAGGCTTACTCCTTGAGTTAAAGTTGAGTTACATGAAGCTTGGAAAGGTGTTTAAACCTGTTGTTAACTAAATGCACATACATTTTACTTTGATTTATTGAAGTTATTTGGGTGAATTATCTGTGGTACAGTTTGAGAAATGGGTACAGTAATTCAGAGTGTTTGTTGCGGGCCTATATCATGGGTAACATCTGCTGCAGCAGCACTAGAGTAGATCATATCCTTGAGTTGGCAGTGTTTACAGTCTCTGTGCCAGCCACTAAATCACCCAGTTTATTAGACCCCCACCCACCACACACTCCCATTTGATGTACTGCCCCATCTGCCCCCCTAAATCCACAACAATCTCCCTTTGTGACCCTCCCAAGTTCTTTCCTGCCCAGCCATGCTATCACACAAAGAACCATTCAGGGCTGAACTGAGACTACAGGGTCAGACTGGAGCAGCAAACAGCCTCGGGGCCCATCCCTGTTTACTGGGATGACATGTTTTGTTGATCTTGTAGCCATATGACGACCCCTCCCCTCCCTCTTGTGTAGATACAAAAGCCAAATCCACAGAGAGATGTGTTATTTGTTGAGACTCAGCCACTGGGGAGGGTAGAAGTGAGCAGGAGAAGGAAGACATCTGTCTTGCACTCTGTAAACTCCTCAATCAGCTCTGGACTCTTTAAAGAGATGGAAACAAGCTGCTGTTTTACTGATGCAGTCGGAGGTCCAGGTTAGCAAGAAACTGAGCAGTGAGCGAGACAAACTGACAAACAGTTAAAGCTTTGGGGCCAGATATTGGACAGCTTACTTTAAATGTTTGGGTTTTCAGTCAGTTTAATGATGCTGAGAAGTAGCGTCTTAGTTCATGCGTCTTAGTTTCAAATTAACTGTTGAAATACCTTCACCTCTGCACACTCAATCTGCTTCCTGTTGTACTGCCTTGAAAGCACGTTCTCTCCTACATGCCGTTTGGTCACTAATATTGATGTGATGTCATTGATGTGAAAACAGTGTGTCCTGATGATGTTTTAACTCGTAGAAAGCAATAACAGCCCTTCTCTCTCATTTCCAGTTTAGGATTCCTGTAGAAAAGTGCTCCCTTGTGGCCATCCTGCTGTGAATGAGTTTCCACCCCATCATCCCTACAGCACCCCCACCCCCACCCCCACCCCACCCCACCCCCTCCATCCCCCATAATGCAACCCTCCACACGTCCCTGCCCTGTGGAAGACCGCAGCCAATGCGATCAATTGAGTCCTTTACTCAGTCAAACACATCCCGTTTTTATGCTGAATGACACTTTGTCTTTTATATGGTTTTGTACAAGCCATTATTCAGCTTTTTTATATATATATGAAAAATGCATTCTACTCATTTTTTTTGGATTTATGTTCAGTGACTCTTTGCATGATTGAGTGTGCTTTTAATATTAACATACATGACTACTGTTGTGATGGGCAGAAATGTGTGGAGGCTAAAGTGAAACATGCATCGGCCAGTGGGACTTATGTGTGGAATCAGGGTTCGGTGGGCAGATCTACAGTAGATTACAGAATGAAAAAGAATAGAGTCTAGGATTTAGCCGCCATTCATGTAAAGATGGATGATATGAATGTAATGCAAACGCCTCCGTCCTCAGAAGAAAGATCAGCCTAGTTTGACACTCCAATCCAAGTTTGTGAATCAGAAATACAAATTTGAGTTGGTTGCATAATATCCTAGTTGCAGAGCAGTGGGTCTTATTTACTTTTAAAAATCAATTCAGTAATAATTGAAGTAGTTCTTAAGTAATTTTTCATTAACTTAAATTTATCAGTAATACCTGTAACTTGAGATTGTAAAGAAAAAGTCTGAAATATGCTTGAGGCAATAATATTAAAACAAAGTTCAGGGTGGGCTGGTTTTCTTTTTAATTCGGAAATTAAATGTTCCAGTAAATATGTAACTCAGCTATAATCACTTAATATGAATTTATATATTGATTTATATATTGGTATTTATCATGAAGTCAATATGTCCTCTTTGCAGATGTTGTTTCATTTTAGCCTTATGCATGAGTAGATATTAGCCTAATCTCTTCCACTCCTCCCATACCTCATTCATTGTCATGTGTTATGTGCATACTTGTATTAGCTTTCACATTTGCACTTTTTTTTTTTTACACAAATGTGATTATTTTTTTTGTAATATGTTGTCAGTGCAATTGTAACTTTCTTTTTATTTTACTTTATATGAAGGCACATTTTAAAGTCATTCATCCTAGTAATAATATCCTATGTCCTAAAGGGACCAGTATTGTTTTTATCAGTGTTATACGTAAAAGAAACCTTATCTCAAAAGAAAATAAAGGCCAATTTTCACCAAATAATGCAATTGTGGCCATAATCATTGTGTATGATCAATGTTGCAGTATTGGATTAGATGAAACTTTAATGATTCCTGTGGGGAAAGTGGGTATACTTGATTTGAATGATGACGCGTTTCTGGTGATTCTTGTTGATGTCCCAAATTTGAGCCAGTGCTTTCCAAGTCTGCCAGACAGGCGCTCCTTGTAGATGCCAGATGAATGTTGATGCTAATGATCTCTATTTTAATGAGTTCCTCTTCCCTCACATTTGCATCTCTAGAGGAAAGTGTGGGTTTTCAAGAAATGTAATTTCTCGAAACCTCGCACCAAATCAAAATTGTGCTTGTATTATGTTTGGTAGATGCATTGAAATGAGAAAATGACATAAAATGGGTCATCTCTGTTGGCTTACACATGGTCATACAGGGTGCAGGTATGACACCATCAACCCCAACAACTCATGTATTCCTTGTTTTGCACTGCTTTGGGACCGCAGGATGTGCCGGGGTTAAAATACATCAAGGAGAGCGCCGTTCCCTCTTAATCCTCGGCTCACTGGTCTGTGTGTATTCACTTTCCTTTGCAGTAATCCCTGGCTCTGCACTGAGTAGGTCCTCAGCCCTCGAGCTTTGCTAAGGGACCAGCCTTTGTGGGTATTGAGTACCCCAGTTGTGACCAGAGGCTTTGTGGACCCCGTCCTTCTGGGTTTCTTAATCATTATCTGCTCTGCATAATCTGTGTTAACGATTTGTATCTGTGTTTCACAGCTGCTCTAACCTCATGTACTCCTTGAACAATTTTAACTCTTGCTTACTGCCTATGCTTATGCTTATTTGTCTATGTGTAGTGTTTCTTTTTTGTTTTTGTTTTGAGTTTTTTGCTGTGGTGGTTCTGATGACTAACAACACCTTTTGCCTTTTACTTGTTAGTGAGATAATATACACATACACACTTCTTCATTTATTGTCATATTTTCATCGTGAATAACTATTTTTGCTCACTTCAATTTTCCACAGACAATGTAGACAATCAAGTATAATAGAACCACCTATGAATTTTATTCAGTGTTTAGATCAAATTAAGCTGCATCACAAGTGAGCGCAACATCACCCTATCGTCATTTTATACACAATATACTGTTGTAGCTGTAATCATGGGGCTTTTAGCACTTGATACTGTCTTTATGATAATGAAACCTAAATCTCTTTTTGCTCCCTGATATCACTTGCGCTTCTAAATCTTTGACTCTTGAACTTTTTGTAAGCACTTCCGCTTGGGCAACTCCTCTAACCTGCGTTTCTCTCTCTCTCTCTCTAGCTTCTTTTAATCTGTCTTGGCCACCTGAAGAGGGGATTGCAGCTTCAGCAAGAACTACCAATACCTCTTCCTGTCTTTCTCACTGCATCAACCTGTTTTTATTCTTCCATCTCATCTCCTTTGTTGAATATGGCCTTATGTGGACTCGCATGGTATTTTTGACCACCTAATCAAGCCAAGCCCAAGCAAGTTGGGAACCCTGCACAGCTGAATCTGCTGTTACATCTTATAGTCTTATAGTGTTATACAGATACTAGGCTAGTAGGATCAACAGTTGATGACAGTAAACAGAAATCATCAATGGGGGTTCACACAGTTACATGATTTACAGCTAAAACCTTTATTTGATCTTTATTTCAAACAAAATTGCAATGACCTGCACTATGCATTGTCTTCTTTCAATGGGAAAGCTGCTCCCTAATACAAAGCAGCACACTATAATAACACACTACTGAAACATTAAAAATTAACTCATCGAGAACAGCAGCACTCATTGCACTATGTATAATGTGTTACATAGTATAATGAGTGGTAATGCTTTAATTTTTGTTATTTTTTTGGTTCAGTTTTAAATGGAAAAAAGCTTCAGGATTCCTGGAAACATTCTTGAATCATTAAATCACCATGTGCACAAAGTAGGAAACAGCAAAATTAATTTATCATCACGATCATGCAAAAGCCAAAGCAATATTTATACTGAGCACTTAATTTGATAAATTATGGTGCCCGTGCTTGAATTTCACAATTGAATACCATGGAGGTCACATTTAATGCCCTTTACACATCGTGCTTTAATAATCACCAGCCTATTCTATATTTTGCATGCATCTTCTTTTTATTTCATTACTTCTGTGATCTTGACCTTTGCCCCGCTTGTTGTTTTATCCCTTAATAACTCCGTTTTGCAGTCTATTTCCCATCCATTGCTGTTTTGTTCAATTGGTGCATATTACTAATGTATATTTGCTCTGTCCTATAATTTTAGCACCCATTTTGCCAAATATTACTATAAGATGGAGTTGAACTGAATCCCAGATAGAAGTACTGAAGAATACTCATGCATTTATATAATTTATAAGGATATATTTTGTGTATTGAAGTGGAGACTTGTTGTTTATGAACTATGATCTTTGGACGTGACTCTGAGTGTAAAGTAACATTTTGGTGTCAAAAATTGCCATACATTTTTCTAGCATCTGCCATCACCTCTTGTAGTCAAATACTCCTCCACACTACAAATTACTCAATATCTTACTGTAGTTTGATTCCGTTGATGTACATTTTCAATAAAAAAAGAAAAACAATCCAAATATATTAAGCTTTTGTCTTTCATTTCCAGTGTTGTAACCTAACTGTTCTGTCAAATATTTTCCCCTGGGAAGTCAAGTTCACCTCAACCTCAAGCTTATGAACAAAAACAAACTAAAACAAATAAATAAAATAAAGAGATTAGATGGCAGCAAATTAGGTGTATTAAATAAAACAACCAACAATTACAACATCACAATGTACTGAACATTTGAAGTAGAAATATAAGAACTGAAACATGAAATATATGAATTACAACATGTATACAGGGTGTGCAAAATAATAGTAGTAGTGCATACCAAAATGAATGAATACTAAATATGTAGCCTACACATGAAAAATGCGTTATACTTTTTTACTATTATAAAAAAAATGTCAGTGATTCTTTGCATGATTAAGTGTGCCCAGTCCAGTTTGTTGTTCATATGCACCAGGTACTATAGGATCCCATAATACTAATGCATGCCATAATAGAGAAGTCATCAGAGAACTTCTTATTATTTTTCTTTTTTTTTTTCTTTTATTATTAAACAAAGTAAGTTTCACTGACAGTATGAAGTGAACTGAAACTGAATGCATTTACAGTACACCAGGACTCTAGCCTCTGCGCGCTCTGTGCCCACTGATGCCGTGACTGCAAAGCATCATGGGCCAGTGCGGTGACAAGACGCCATGATTTTACTGTAGTTGGACAGAAAATGGACGCTTCTTGAAAGTTGACGGGATATTTGTAGCTTCTCAGGCGTTTTGAGTGCTTATTCAACTATCTGACTTGGTAATTCCCATACAGCAGATGAGCGTTTGTGTCGGTTTCGCCATGTACAGGCGGATTCATACAGAAAAGTAAATAGAAAGGCTGCCGAGTCCCCGTTGAAGGGGAGCTGGTGTTAGCTAGAGGCTAGAGGCAGCTAGCTAGCTTCCCAGTAAAACCACTAGGTAGCTAGCTGTAAGCTAGCAAGCTAATAATAGCCGGTTGACCACAAAAACAATTGTATAGTCGATTGGCCAGCTCAAGGACAGACCACTTTGCCGGACCCAGGGTTACACCTTGAGGTAAGAATGTGATACAGTTATTCGCACATGCTAGTGTTTGCTAATTGTAGCGGTTTATCTTGACAAACACATTTCCGCTCAAGAGATGGACGAGCCAGTTGGGCTGTCGGCCTACTGCGTCACTCTGTATCAAGGCCTGGTTTAGGCACCACGAAATCTAGGTCTTTTTGTGTCATTGAAACAACTAAATACTATACTCTTGCCAAATTAAGTGTCGAAGTTAAACATAATGACGATTTTCTATGCTTTGTTCAAGGTCCGCATTAGCATTTTGATCACTCATTGTGCAGGCATGGGATGTTTGTTTTACAGTGAATATTAGGAGCCTCTATGGGCAGCATGGAATATTAACTCATTATGTACAGATGGCAGTTCTCTGCTAGATGCTTTGTTTTATTACTCACAGTTTATGCATGCATGTTTCATCCACCGTCTTCATGTCAGACTAATAATACCTTCTGCCTTAATAACAGGTATGGCCCGAATTTAATTTGGAAGGAGCTGGTGATGGCGGAAGGGATCGACATTGGCGAAATGCCCTCGTTTGACCCAATTCCAAGTTCTGAAGCAAAAAAGAGACCTAATTCATCTGATGGCAGTGAGTGTTTGTCTAGTTTGTGTGGTGATCTCACTTTAACACATGTAGTCTGTTGTGTTGTCCCATTTGAGATAATGATAGATTCAGTTGTAAATATCATACTCACATCTGATGTCCTTTTGGGTTCCTAACTACTACCTGTGTCTTGGTTATTGCAGGAGAAGAGCCAATGAGGAAAATGCCTGTGTCGAAATTTGGTTCCAGACCGCGATTTGAGCCTGTGCACTTTGTCAGTGGTGGTAGCAGCGGGGGGTCTGGCACTGATGAGAAGGAAAATGATAAGGAGCGCAGGAGGGGCGAGACGTACGGTGCGAGACAGTGGGACTCTGAACACCCGTCCTACAGCAGCAGTAGCAGAGCTCAGGGCTCCTCCTCCACAAGACCTGCTTTTGACAGAGTGCCATCATACAGTTCTGACTCTTGGGGTTCCCATAGGGATAGAGACAGAGACAGGGATAGGGATAGAGACAGAGAGATATCCTCAGGTGGTACAAGTGGCTTAGGCTATGGAGGTCGGGGATCCACCTCAAACTATATGACAAAAACACAGCAGGACTACACAGCTAAGTATGAAGCCCACGGCTCGCGGAATTCAGATTCCTATTCTCAGCCCAACAGGCACGATGGGTATGGAGGAGGGAACAGATCAGGTGGCTGGGATTCAGGACGTCAAGGTTTAGGCTATGGTCATCAGGACCGGCCTTCGTCGAGCAGGCCGTTCAGCAGAGTCTACAACAGCCCAGGCAGGAGCAGCCCCACCTCTCAGTCAGGGTCGTCATCACAGCCTCTTGCTATATCTCAGCCAACACTGGAGGAGAAGCAGAGGCTGATCACCAATGTGGCATCGGCATTGGCTGTTTCTTTTAGAGATCCCATGTTCATGACTGGAAGTGACTCGCCAAATTACAATTTCATGTTGAGCCGCAGCATCCAGGCCTGCAAGACCAATCCTGAGTATATTTATGTCAACCTGAAAGATATTCCTCAAGCTGACCTACCGAAGAACAGAAAAGTACCAACGGACGGCTATGCCTGTGAACTGAGATGTCAGTGTGTGTATCTTGCCACTGGATACTCCGGCAGCAAAAATGGGGCTAGGGACCGCGCCTCTGAGCAAGCGGTTAAACTCTTCCTGAAACCAGTCGAGGTTCGTGTTGTGCAACGCAAATATAGACACTCGATTGTCAATGACATTGTGGTATGTCAGATGCATTGCCCTACCCCAGCCTTTTTACCTGCACTCCGTAACCCAGAGGATAAGCCAACTCCCAGCTCAAAGGGCCAATACGAGCCTGACAAACGGAAACACTGGACGGAGTTTGTGGTTGTGGACAATGCTCATGACGCCATCTGCATACTCAACAATTCTGCTGCCTTTAATCGCATGAAGATTGACTACAAGTTTGACCTAGTCCCCAACAGTAGTGTTTGGCTGTGTAGTGTCTACCTGCAGGATGAGCTGGTGGCTCAGGCCAGGGGCACGAAGAAGAGCTCAAAACATGCGGCAGCTGAAGAGGCAGTAAGGAAACTTCGCATGAACCAGGCAGCACGACAGCAACAACAACAGCAGCAGCAGCAACAACAACAGCAGCAACAACAACAATCACAGTACTCCAGAGGAAATTATCAATCAGATCCCTCTAGTGGACGCTTTGGACAACAGGGGGTCAGGAAGAAGCACCTGAGTGAGTTGGTTATCCTGGAAAACTCTGATAATGCTATTTGTATCATCAATGACACCGCTCAGTTTAATAAAGTAGCTGCTGATTACAAGTTCACTGTTCTACCTGACCATCGCTGGAGGTGTGAGGTTTACCTGGAGGGACAGTATGTAGCAGCAGGAATTGGGCCCAAGAAAATTGTGAAACACATTGCAGCAGAGGAGGCCCTAGCCACCTTGAGACAGACACAAGCTGTGGTGAAATCCAACCTCAGGAAGGAGGGTCACAGTGATGCTATATCCCGTTACCAGATCCTGGCTCGCTCTGGTGAGGAGGCCACAAAGCAGGAGATTAAGGAAGACAACATTGGAAACCAGCTGCTCCGCAAGATGGGCTGGAAGGGTGGCGGTTTAGGTCGGGATGGTGAAGGCATCGCAGAACCTATTAAAGTCAAGGAGCAGTTCTCCAGAGAAGGGCTGGGCATGGATATGGACAAACCTGGAAATCAGCTCAGCAAGCGTGATATTGAGGACATCATCCGCAACTATGCCAGTTCAGACCGACAGGATGATCTGCGCTTCTCCACTGACCTCAACAATGATGAACGCAAGCAGATCCATCAGATATCTCAGAAATACGGCCTACGAAGCAAGTCATATGGACAGGGTAGGCAACGCTTCCTCGTTGTCAGTCGCAAAGTACACAAAGACCAGCTCATTGGTCAGCTGTTGCAGGAAGGGCAGGTGGGACGATATGAGCTGGTGAAACCTCAGGCCTCTCACTGATTTGCATGCAGAGCTCTTAAAAAAAACTGTCATTGGCTTGGACTTCAGAACAAAAAACACTCAAGTATAACAGTCATGTTTATACTTTTGTGTGACAAATGTACAACATTAATAATATGGGTATCTTTCAGGAAACACCACAGTGGTTTCTGCATTCCTTTGCCATTAAATATAGTTTAAGTATATTTAGCTTCAGCAGGGGCTGAGTAATACGCAAGTAATACGTAATTTTTGTTTGTCTTTGTTTTGTCTCCTGCCATTCCACAGGTCCTGTATTTGTTTCACTTTTGCACAAGCTTGTGTTGCGTGCTTTGTGCTACCATGTCCTGATGATGCTTCAGTTATTTCTTGATTAAAAAATGACTTTAAAATAAGTTTTTGTCACCAAAATCCACTTTTCTTAAGTGTTTTCTTGGCTACAAAAGGAACCTGGCAGAATATACACCTTTTCACTGCTTGTTGGTTCTTAGCATTGTGAACATTGTTGACGGTTAACACATAAAAGACGAGGTTTAGAGACAAAGTATGAAGGCGGTAACATCTAACTGTAACAATCTGCTCGTACCAGTCTCTGTATTGATACATCTCTATTCCACAATACTACTTGCAATGTTGTTTGCTCTTCAACATCTAGAGATCATTTTAAAAGTCAAAGCTGCCTCCATGAGTAGAAATACTATCTTCACATGGAAAGTGTGTAAGCTGTGATCTTTGTTAAATGTCAGATGTATTGGTTTATGTGGGTAGTTAACTTGTCTGCTTGTTTTCACAGCTGTAATAACTGAATAAATTAAAACCGATAACAGGCTGCACTTGGTTGAGATGTATATTTTTTTACTTTCTGATACACTGAGAAGTCAAAAGACAACTGATGTATATTTCTTTTATTTACAATAAGAAAATGTACAGTTTGTTACATGGGTTACCAGTGCAAAGTTTTATACTCTGAAAACAAGACACCATCCTGTTCAAACAGTATAATCAGCTTATCTGTTATGACAGCTGATATGTAAAGATTTGAAAATAGTGTCGCAATGCTCTCACACCGCCTTAAATTGTCAGCATTGTGAAATTCTGCGCGTGAAACAAAAGGTTCGTGCCAGGAAAGGGCACAAAATGTCTCTTTCTCTCAAACACTTGAACCAGTGTGAAGCCTGGATGCATGTTTGAGAGAGACATACATGTTCACTCATTTCTAAAACATTAAGTCAAAGGCATGGCTTGTAAGTGCAGATGAGAGAAAATGACCAGTACTCTAGTCTGATGTACCTCAAAGGCATTGATTGAGTCAACAACTTGTTAGAGGGATGGATGTCCATGCCAGGTTAATTTTTGTCTTACCATTCCCTCTCAAAAGGCTTTCAAAAGGCAGAAAAAGAAACAAAGCTGGAAAGAGTGAGCCCATAGAAACACAAGGAAAAACACCCATGACCACTATTGTTTTAAAAATATGAACAGTTTGTATCTACACCGCAAACCACACAGCAAGCACATCTAATTGTTAACCATCACCATATCATCCAACGAATTTACTTGGTGGCGGAGAACACAACTAAAATCAATAGACGGGTACAAAAGTGACAACTGATAGAGATTGGCTAACCTTTTGTTGAAAAAAAAGGAGAGGGGAGGTGGGGCATGTAGCAAGTAACCCAGATATAACAAGGTACATTTACTTTAACAAACATACGCTTTGCCCAACAACAGCATCCTGCAGGGGTGAATGCCACAACACAACAGCATACAAACTTAGCAACAGCTATGGGACAGACAAATATACGGAGAAGGATTTAAAGATGTGTCATTTTATTTCTGTGAGAAGGTTCGTTTTCTTGATCTGGTGGTTTCTTTTGATTTCGGGTTGGACACTGTTCATACTTTGTGAACAATCACAGGGGTCAACAATCACGCCAGCTCTGTTCAACAATAGCAGAAACCCTCTTCTCATACTCCCGCTTGTTCTCCTGGTACAGTTGGGCTGCTTGGCTGTTAGCTGGACTGTTTGGGTTTGGCTCATCCAGTAAAGACTTTGAATAAATGACAAAGAATGGCAGTGAGGATGGATTTCTAGTAGAGTTTTATTGCATTATCACAGATGTCATTTGAGGACTGAGTAGCTTTCACATGCATTAAGTATGAGGACCCCATTACCCCCCAGGAATCATTTAGGTTCCATCGTTTAATGTAGCAGGGAAGAGATGGAGAGAACGCAAACTTGCGATTACTGTTCACAAAAACTTATCACGCTTTGTCATTTAAAAACAAAATTCACCCTCTACTCATGTATTTGTCATGCAATGTACTTTTATTAATTTGTGTCTGGATATCAGCTGTTAATCTGCATCAATGAATGTTAGGATTACCTGTATTGAAGTTAAGATTGAAGAGACATCATAAGTTGGACTCCAACGATTCTGAAGAATATCTAAGCATATGCTGCCATCTGCATAAACTGCAAAAGAGCGTAGAGAAAACAAGTCCGTTTTTGAGGGAGGATACAGAACACAAAAGTCAGCTTTTCAGGGTTGAATAACTGCTTAAATGTAACCACTTGGAATTATTGCAATTGCAACAATTGATAATTACTGCAATTATACCATTAACACCACAGGCACTCAAATACTTACCATTTGGATGAAACATTTTAGAGACAAAACGCACTGTTGGAGGTTTATTTGGATATTCCTCTGTGAATTCAATGGTGAGTTTGAAGGTTCCTAGGGGTAAGAAATAATAGCACAGCATGAATTGAAATGCACAGCCAAAAACAGTACACCATGCTCTGCAACATGGTGAGCTGGTCTCACACTCAATCACATTATCATAGGAACACCTCTCTCCCCCTACACTTTATGAAAAAAAATGTTCCCCAACTGAGTTTCCATGTGAATACTTAGTGAACTGACACTCATATTGAAATAGAGTGCCCATAAAACAAAACTTTCAAGAAAGTGCAAGTGCCTGTAGAACGAGTCCATCAGGGACCAAGCACGGTGAAGAAGACAGTGAGTTAAGTCAGTCCTTCATGTGTAACACCAAGGCATTCCTTCTTGGACCCCTAGAACTACTTATGGTCTTGTAAGACAATGGCATTAGTTCAGTTTGTTCAGGACTACAAATCATAAAATCCAGTTCAACCATGCAACAGATTTGATCAATAGTTGTTGTAGTTTCCTGGCAAGACAAACCCTCACCTGCTCCACAATCAAGACACTTTCTAAAATCTACTCTCAACCCTACCAATCAGTATAATCTAACTTCCAAAACCCATAATATTCAGATGGCAAAAAACAACGCTAGGAATAGGCTAGAATATTTGCCAACAGACTGCCATAGTATGGCTGAGCAGGTGCATTACAGCAGTTTAACTTTGTTGCCACAGGTTAACTTGGTAAAGCGTTGGACTCATTCAGAGCTTTGGACTTACCATCTTCAAAAGGCGTTCCCTCTGGTCTAAAAGAGAAGAAACAGACAGGTGGTAAATATATCAACTTGCAATATGCTGGGCTCAATTTTCAAAGACCCTTCTGTACACTTTTCATATCCCAGTTTATTAAAAGCCTGCAGAACTAGTTGACACAAACTAGAGCCTTATTACTTTTACAGCTTCATGTTCAAAAGCAAGCAGCAAGTGCTTCAACGAATACATGATTATTAACATGTCTAAAACCCCCTCAGTTATAGCTTTCAAACAATTCACATGAACTTACCCAAAAATGACAGCATTCCATACCATGATATTGTTTTCTGATGGGGCCCCACTAACTCCAGCCGGGGGGTCTTCTTGCAGCCTAGAAAGATACAATAAATACACAGTAGATTAGTTTTACCAGTTGTGATCACAAGGCACGAAATGTCATTTTAAACAGAGCATGGCACCTAAGTCAACAATGGCTCCTTTGATAGACATACTAAACTCTCGATGGTTAAATGTTTGGTGTGGTTTTACAAACAAAACAGACAAAAAACAAACAAGAAGGGGTCAGGTAATCCAACAAAACCTTTAGAGTTCAGATTACTTTGGTAAACTAGCCAACTACATGTTTCACATCTACAGGGTTTGCTACAATCTTCCGCACATGGACTTCAACTATAAATCAACATACACCAAGAGCACGTGTATAAATCAGGTATGGAGCGAAGCTTTTAATGTAAAAATCGGCAGACTGGGGGAGTTTCTTTAATACGAACTAGGGATACAGAGACAAAAGTCGTATCTCTATGATACAACAGCCTGAGTGGATCACCCGAATCCCTTTCAAGTGTGTGTACCATGTAGTAGTTTTGAATTGTTTATTTCTAACGTTACTTAGAAAGTTTCATCTGACTGTGGAGAGCCACTTTCCCATGCCACGCACTGTGTCCTCACATTACAATACAACCTACAATAGTCTCATAGCTCTAAGACACTTATTAAGTGGTCCAAGCTAAGGCTCACAAAAAAACATTAACAATGATAATCAGAGTACATGTTGAAAAATTATAGTAAAAATGATAAATAAATATGCTTACATACATACTACTGCCCATGGCTGCCTAGCTAACGTTTGTGTCAGCGCACTAGAGACAGCTAACGTTAACGACTTGCTATCGTCTCTTCTTTGACATAAACTTATAGTAGATATTCAACAATTAGGACACATGTCTGAAGAGAAAAACACGGTCCCAACCCGTAACAGTTTCTATTTCTGTTTGTATCGTTACTTTACGCAGCGCAGTGTAGTTTACGATACAGTTTCGGCTAACGCTAGCAAGCTAACCTGAGGTTGCTAATGTTAGCTATACCTCTCTCGCTTGTTTTCTCGTCGCTTACCGTTTAAAATCTCTCATTAAACGTCGTCTTGCTGGAGTTGACATTCTGTTCACACGGAAACCTGGACCGTGCGCATAAACGTTACGCGGGTTAAGACTGAGTAAATATATTTTTATGGTTGTATTATTTTTAAAACCTAGCTAGCTAGCTAACGGCTGCTAGTTTGTCAAATATTTGGCTGCCTCTACTGGTCTCAAATGATGGGGTGCTACCACTACAGGGGACAGGGGTGTTAACATCGACTGGACCTAAATTGTAGCGAAATATACTTACATATAATCACGAATAAACAGCATATTACATGTGATAGAGTCAAATAAACCGGATTCCTTTAACCAACAAATTCAAGCCTGTTGTAATTTTAGAATAAAAATGTTTCTCACAAAAGAAGACCTGTCTCTAAACGTGTGTCATTCCAGCAAAAATTACGTCATATGTTTAGCGCCCTTATAATATACGAGATGGCATTTTTTCCCTCTTACCCAAATTCCTTTTTTGCGTCTCTTGATTGGTATAATAGTGCCACTTAAACCCAGGTTAATCCAGAGTGAGTACTTCAGGGTGAAGGCAAAACCAATGACTGACCAATGTATTTCTGCTAGGCACCCTGTATTTATTGTGCAGTCATATTGGATGACCACTAGATGGGGATTAGCTGCCAAGAGTGGTAAAATACACACCATACATACCACAGAGTAGGCTAAATAACATAATTGATGTAGCAATCTCAACTTTTACCTACAGCTTTATGAGCTATTAGGAAAACAAACCTAAAATTATACAATATCACATACACGTTGAGCCACAAATCACTCCTAAATCATGGATAAAACGGTCAGGATGATGACAAAGCGTGCATCTGTCCCATATGGTCTAGCGGTTAGGATTCCTGGTTTTCACCCAGGCGGCCCGGGTTCGACTCCCGGTATGGGAACGTACTTTTTTTTGGATGATAAGTGTTCCTAATGTGGGAACACTTGTGTCGGAAGAATGCGGATGAAGATGTTGGCGTCAGTATCGTGATGGAGGTAGATTTTCTAGTTTGACAGTATTGTCATATGGAAACTGGCAGTTGATGGCAGTTAATAGGTGTAGCTGATTTATTTTTTTAAAGACTTCTTTCGTTATTGTTTTCTTTGGCTTTTTTTCTTTTTTTATGACATGCCCACCCCGCGGTCATTGCTTCCAGAGAATCCAGACCCCGCCCGGTTAGGAAGTATCCTCAACTGCTCTCATCTCATAACGGCTTGTACTACCGTGGTACCACCCGGACAATGTACTGTAAACCCAAGTCTAAACAGGTCCATCTCAATTTTTATATTCCTGTGCAAACAATAGGCTAAACGTCGACTGATTATCTATACTATGTAAATAAACTATTTCAGGTCTGTAACTGTGATTGGCTGAGTCGCGTTCGAAACGTTGCAAAGTAAACTCACACCTGTAACCGCATAATAGTTAAATTAAATATTAATACGCCACCAGAAAGTCGCCATTCAAAGTGTCGCTTAGCAACCAGTTTGTTTAGCTACAGATCAATACCTATAGGCCTTGGTGTTAGAATAACATTTACGTAATATTTAAAATTAACGATTAAGAATAAAAGATCAATTGAACATTCTTTCTTTTTTAAAACAATTGTGTATTACCCCTTATCGTTTTGTAAAAGCAATACGCACCTCGATGTATGTATGTTTATATGTATATAAGTATGTTTTAGTTGTTTTAAAATGTGTGTAAAGCACATCCCCTCGACGCTTATTGCTTAATAGGTCTACTGTCCTGACTTTCTGGTCTCGCCTACTAACGCTGGTTACAGCGAAACTGTGGAGCTGGCCAATCATTTCCCAGGAAAATGTGACTGCTAGGAATTCCCCACGCATCAGCCCTGTAGGGGAAAACTGCAACCTTGTGTCAGGCACAGGGAGAGAGTAATAGGCTAGTTGGCCGGTGAGTGTGCGATGATGTACATCTCTCTAATTTACAACAAAGAAGCCCCAGGGATTATCCTCTAATAATGTCTTTTAACGCCGTCGTGTTTCGTGAGGACTGCCACTTTCATGTATTAAGCCAATGAATGTACTGATGTCAACTTCTACGAGGGTAAGTCCACTGAGTACCGTTTAGGCATGTTTTAATGTTGCCCACGAATGCTTGTTTCCTTATAGTTGTAAATATGATGGGAGCTTGTCAACATTGCCTCTTCGGGTCGGGCGTGTTTAGGTAAATACAGTTTTGTTTATGGGCCTACAAGCTCATTAGAGCTGCTCATATTAAAGAATTAGGACCTACAGCAGATAATGGGTTGTTATACTGTAGTATATTATAGTGATTTGCTTGTGACAGAAGCCTTTCAGTGCACTTTGCCGATCTGACACCCTCCTCAAAGAAAAGTTTATTGTGTGACCACTGACCACTGATCCAGCTTGACTGAACTCATATGATGTGAGAAGCCCCAGGATATATGACTAACGCGTGTGTGCGTGCGTGCGTGTGTGTGTGTGTGTGTGTGTGTGTCTGTGTGTGTTGATTGGACACACTGGACACTGTGAACGTCTTGTCCATTTAGCGCGGCAGGGATGCCCTCCTGAAAATAATGGTTTAATTTTTATGTAAAGAAGGCTAAAACCAGTATGTTAAAGTTGCTATTATGGCTGTATGAACTGCTCATCCATTTGTATAAGATACTTAACTTATGAACAGACTTATTATAAGATGGGAACCACACAAAGAGGAACGCCAGTGCCAATTTTAGTACTTGGTTACATTTTTCCTATCTTGTAGCCCTGACCTCCAATCTGTGATGCCACACCAATGGGAATGATGTGGAAAAGATGGAAAATTTTACTGTATGAGCATGCATACTGGGAAGATGGGGACATTTTCATGTTCAGACTGGTGTTCACTGACATTTATCAGCACACAGGATATGATGCTATCCCTTGTGTCATAATCCAAGGTGAGCATTCATATAGAGGCCCAATTCAGAGTTTAACAGAATGATATACTACTGTACAAATGAGTACCAGAAAACATCAGGCTGTACCATCATCAATCTACAGGACTATAAAACAGGCAGCGACATTTACCAGTTACCTAATCTAAAATGAAACTCTATGGATGTAAAAGCCATAACAACCATTCTGTGGCTCCACAGTGTGTCTCCCATTCAAAGTCAATGAAACAGCTGCAGACTGTACATGTTAATCAAATCATGGATTAGAGTCTCGGCTCTGTGGTTTCTTGCTTTGGGAGAGAGTTGTTCATGTTCTCAAATATTCACCAAACTGTCATGTCAGCGGGCAAGCATAAATGAATGCTGATTCTTCACTCCTCCAAATATATGTCTGCAATGTCTCACAAACTAGTGTTTTCTTGACTAGTTGATCAACCCTCTTTTGTGGCGAGTCTAAATGTTTGCCAGATGTTTACATTTTTGGGCTAAGATGCTTGTATCATGGGACATACAAACAGAATGTCATTGGTTGACTGTGGTTGCTCCCTTCAGAGAAAAGGAGCCGTGACGCAGAGGGGAAAGGGAAGAGTTTGGAGGTTTTGCTTGTCCATCCCACTAGAGACAGGACCAGCTGGACCGACCAACCCTTCGCTACCCCTTTCTCCCCTCCCTTGCAGCCTTCCCATCCCAGAGGCTGGCAGATAATTGGAAACTTCAATCCACTGAAACCAATTATCTACAACAAGACCTCCTAAATATACTTTGCCCGCAGTGTGGAGTTCTCTTGTTTGTTGCAAGCATGCGTCTTTGCATTAGAAACATCCCCTCATGCTTCTGCCCAAATACTTTTCTTTTGCCCCTCTATCTCTCTCTGTTTTGACAGTTATGCACTACAAATCTACACTGTCTTAGACTCCCTCAAGTGGAGGGTGTTTTCCCCACAAGAGGAACTTTGAAAGACAGAGCCTTGATTTATATATACGGCACAGAAAGAAAACGATACGCCAAATGGTTGCAGTCGATCGGCGTGTGTTTGCGCACACTGGGAATAGAAGAGCGTGGTCGTGGCTAATGAAATTCCTGGTACTTATCGTGTGACGGTGATGTCACCATCAGCAGTCTGAGCAGCTGAGGAGTGTGACGATGACCACAGACAATGGAGAGCTGTGCTGCATTGTGCTCCACTTAACGCTGAGGGCTCCTGTCAGTGTTCAGACCTCAGGCTGAGACACCCTCCTTGCGTAGGATCTGCCCGTCTGCCTTAATGGGCTTCTGGGTATTGATTTGACTGCACAAGAAGGACTGAGCTTTTATGCTGTTTAGAAAGCACCACTACAGCCTCACAATGGACCAATAGCTTTCATAGTGGCCTTGCAAGAGATAGGTGAGGGAATACAAGAACAGCTTTCTTTTGCAAGTAGGTATTCAAGTGAGGTGATATATAGAAATAGGCGAACATCCTTGTACAGTTACTATGTTGAGAGTTTCCTGAGTATTCAGAGATGATATGAAATTGTTCTATCCAGGATACACGATGGAATAGATGCATAAAGATGGTGGCCATGTGGTTTGGTGTCACCCCATAGTGTAACGTGTCCACACATGTACATATCTTTGCCAGCTTGGAAAGAACGGTGGGTTGGGCCGAGAGGATTGAGTAACATCATTTTATGAGGCCATCATCTTTGTGCCAATGACCCATTCTCCTATGTGTAAATGAGTGTAATTCGGTTCCTTACAAATAACCACAAGATGGCAATGTTCATGTGCCTTGACTAAATAAACAAATGTATGAGATAGCTGAAATGTCAAATGACTTGCAGAAATGAAGGAACCAACTTGTGAAAAGAGAAATAAAACTGTTGCACTTCCCTTTTTTGAGAAAATACCTCACAGTGTTGGTCTGTTTCTTTTGAAAGACTGTAGGGGAACTGCTGTGTGCAAAGTTCCTTAATTTTATGCTACCGTTTCGACACCCCAGGCCTTGTCACCTGAATTTCACCTCCTCAGACATGTTTGATTGCTAGGCAGCAGCACTAAACCCTTACCACTGGATATGACGTCAGGAGGAAAGGAGAGACGAGGGAAATTCCACCTGTAACCTCATTCTGTCCTTATGCTGCCTGTCACACTGTGAAGCATGTGACTTGGACAAGTCGTCAAGCCTAGTTCTGCATGAATCTACTTCATGCATTGTGATGATGTAAGCCACAGTGTTACGGTCAGCTAAAAGATTGACCAAGACATTTTTATTATGTAAGAGGTCTAGTTTTGGCCTATTTTCATTCAAATTTATTAGACTTTTTTTCTCTACAGTCTTGCACTGTGACTTTGTGCTTAAAGTGTGTAGTTGTGATGTCATTACTGTAGTAGATGCTATTTTTGTGAAATTAGTCACACTTTAACAAAATAATCTAGTCACAATATTTGAGTTTGTCTACAGGGAGTATAGTAGGGTGAATCAAAGTGTATTGTGCCCATTCTGGCAGCATGTTGACATCATTAGATTAGTTGACCACATTGCTTGGATATTTTTATCGTGTTCAGGTCCATGTAGGCCCATAGTAGTAGGTACACTGTATCACTTATATTGTAACACTCTAGCTTGAAGCAGGCTGACTACATTGCGGTTCTTCACAAAAATCTCCCTTCACTTCAGTGTATAATAATATTTCACCATGTCAAATGTAATGTCTTAGAGCTAATGAGGTAGTGAATGTTTCATGGAGGCTTTTAATGTGTCAGCTTAGGCAGCGTTGCTCGGATTCATACAGCGAGCTCCGTCCCGAAGACGGCGAATGATCTTTCCTCATTCAGCGGATCTACATTTTTGACAAAATGTGTCAAATGTGACAATATAGCAAAGACAGAGCTGACAGAATTTAAGAAGTTAGCGCTCGCAGCTTGTCACATCCAATGAAAGGCTGTTCTCTATTGTCACCATCAATAAGCTTTGTCTTTTTTTAGGTTATTGTCAGAGTGACAGGCTGTCCCTCAGGCATGATTTTGAATTATTTAACTACATACAGCCGACGGGTATTATAACCTAGGCCCTGAGTGACAGAGCAATATGCTTTCAAGGCCTGGTGGCATTTTATTAATAATGAGCTTGAGACAAACTAGGGCTCTTGGGTTGAAAACTGCTGGCTGTTGTCTTAAACTGGTGCAAACATGCTGTTATCCCTAAATCCACTGGTGTATCACAGATTAAATATCTGAAACCTCAGTGTTTGTTAATGGCTCTTGAACATCTATCCATGAGAAAATAGTTTCATGGTAATCTAGGCCCAGAGTGGCAGAGCAATGAATGATTTCTGCTGTTTCTTGACTGCAGGTAGCTGATACTACTGCCCACAGAGGTGTGATGTGGACGGTCTGGATTGTTGGCCTTGCTGTGTGTGTTTAATGTTTAATGAGTTGCCTTGTGTCTATGTGTGTGTGAGTGTGAGAGAGAGAGGGAAAGAGAGAGAGAGAGTGTGTGTGGGTGGCTTGGCCAGCAGTAGACCTAATCCTGTTAGACCTCACTCTGACATCATTCACTCCCTGCTTATCTGTTCAAAAACTATGCACTACCATAAACTGAAGATTTATGCTGCCTGTTTGGTTTATTTGTGTGGCCGTACCCACTCATAAGATATGTTGAATACTATGATAGTGCCTGAATTTTAGGTTACTGAATCCACTCCACTCCACTTAACCAATATGATATATTTCCATAAGGCAATTTGCAAGCATGTGCAAGGTTCAGCTCACATATTGGCCCAAGTGACACACTGGTCATTGAGTATTTTCAGCTAAAAGGCTTCTGGTCGGTGCATCATTCGGTGCTACTGGGGAATGAATCAGTATACAGTATTGTGCGTTGAATGCATTGTCTGTATAGTTAAACACCTACACGCCACTTTGTTGGGTCTGTATGGTTATAGTCATGCTCAGTCAGTGCAGTGAGTCATCTCCGCTCACTGTCCGAGAATGAGAGCGTTTGCACAGTAGCCTTAGGTGTGTACGCTGTCTTCACACCCGCTGTCTAGCAATAATAGGAAGTCTAATCATCAAGCCAACCATTGTCTGTTTCAAGGTTATTACAACAACAAAAATTGGCTTCAACCTACTGGCATTTTCTTTCTTTTTTTTATCTCAGTGATCGTGACTTTTTTGCATTTTTTGATCAACTTACCTGGGTCGCTTTCACTCTTTCATCACCACTTGCACATGAGAGAGTTTTTGAGTGTTTTCTCATACAATAATAATTCTTTGTCCATCTCAGTGGGGTTAATTAAAACCTTGTTTGCCTCAGTCTGCGTCTCCCATGGGGTGCACATCTATCCTGTTAGCCGGCCTCTGACAGCCTCACTTGAAGCCTTCCCTGTGTTTTGAGTGACTAGAGCAGCCATCAGCTGACCTCCAAGCTACACAAATAGTTCTGTCCGTCCTCCAAAGGCTCCCATATCTCAAGTCCTCAAGGTTTAGATTGTTTCAAAATGTTTCTCAGGTTTTCAGAGCCTTAGAGTCCATGGCACTCTAAAATAACTCTTGAATTCTCTTATTTAAAAGGAGTCATTCATGTTGTCTGATACAAATTTGTAGGGCGTGCCTAGATAAAGATAAAGTGTGTCAGATGATTCAAGTTCAAGTGGGAAACAAAGTGAAAACAAAAATCATAAAAGCAATGAGCACTAGTCCTACTATGGGACAACATAATTTACGTAAAACTTTGACCTATGATAAACTCTCTGACCCATTTTAGCATTCAGGCCAGGATAAGACTTGGTTATTAATTGATTTTGTGATCTAATCAGACTGTAATCTTTATTCTCTTATAAGTTACTGTAATAATAACCTGTATTACTGACTGAAATGCTGCCACATTAACAGGTTTACTCATGGACAGATGAATTATGTAAGTAATATGCTGCAAAATGTGAATCTGATGTTTCAAAATAACATTA
Source organism: Centroberyx gerrardi (assembly GCF_048128805.1). NCBI lineage: Eukaryota > Metazoa > Chordata > Actinopteri > Beryciformes > Berycidae > Centroberyx > Centroberyx gerrardi. The sequence continues at coordinate 18,996,455 of NC_136012.1, forward strand.
ATTTTGGGATAGACAAGCAAGAAGATTAACATCATGCAACGAGGGATCTGATGCTTTCACAGTGTCTCTCCTTTCGGTCAGAGGAAATTCATTGTTTGAGGCCTGAACCACACGGGCTGCTTGATCCAAAGTATTGCTGTGCTCTGCCTTTTAATGGGGGCATAACGACAGAAAATGGGGGCTTTGTGGCTTGGTTCTGTTATGGTTGGCCTCTGTTTTGCAGAACCAGTGCATGAGAGTTACCAGTGGCCTTTATTTTTAGGCTGCAAAGGAAAGGTGTGTCCCTTTGGTTAGTCAGCAGGGTCACATGGCTTTGTACTGATCACATCAAGGCCATTTTGCTCTAGCTAATACACCATTCTGGGAATAAGGCAAGAGCATGCTTTCTGCGTTTTCTCACTGTGGCCTGGGTTTAATTTCACCCCAGTGACATGTCTTGAAGCACCAGCACTTTAAACATCTTCATTTTTTTTTATTGCTTTTCCCTAGAGCGTGGATTTGATTTGTTGTGCAAATCTGGGTGAGTTTATGTTCCATATTACGAAAGATAATGGGAAGGCTTATGGATTCTTATGAGAGAATAAGTGCAAACAGGTTTCTTTCGCGTTGTTAAAGTGAAAATCCACAATAAAACACTATTCACATGTCATTCATGATCCTTAACACTTTAGTATAGATTTGAGGCCATAATATGCCTCTCCCAGTGTGATAAACAACAGTAATCAAGCAACACTTTCTCAACACTTTCTCATGCTTTTCTATTGATATTCAATAGGAGGACAACTTTTTGGACAGAGTGATTTTGTAAGGATACAGTCTACCGGTCTTCCCTTAAACGTCAACATAAACTGTGTAAGCTGTTTTTTGTTTAATGTGATAGAGGGAAACATTGTTTATTGTACTCTTGAGAATATGCCTTTCATTGTGGTTTTTACTCTCATGTTGATGGGTTTCAGACAATAAACAATACATACTTACAATAATTTCTACCCTTAGATTTGTGTGGTTTCAGAAACTGACATCGTAAACAACGGTGAATATGGATGATACAGGAGTATATTCTACTACTGTATGTCAGTGTGAATTTCCTTGTTGAGGCATGTCATTTAAAGCATATTCAACACAAGTTAGACTGTATAGGGCAGGTATTTTGGACTATGTGCAAATGATCATTTGATAGTTTGAATTCATTTTGAACCAGTGGACTAGGCAATAATATTTATACAATACACTTTTTTAGGCTTTTGGAATAGCGCTACTATATCTGGTAGACAGTCACATATTGACATGAGCACATTTTACATTTATATTTTAGGAATTCCTACCTAGAGTAATTTACAATCAGCGACCGATAGGGATTCACTCACTGTCTTGCTCAGAGACACTTTTACAGGACATTTGGCTGTTGATGGACACATTGGCTGTTACTGGGATCAAAGCTGTGACATTTCAGTCATGGGGCAGTTTCTGTATCCATTGGGGCACCTTGCCGCCGAAATGGGAACCAGAAAGACTTGGCTGGCTTGGATGATACTGGCTCAAAAGTGCAATAAGTGTGGTCTTTAGTATTCATTAATGAGAGAGTCATGAAGTGCTCTCACTGCCCTCTCATCTATTTATTTGCTCCTTTTAACAGACTTTCTGTTGGCGAAGTCGTCATCACACTTAAGGAGAGAGTTGTTTACCCACAATTAACAGATCATTGGAATGCAATGCAGTTTCAAGCCACGTTGGGAAATTTGTAAGAAAATGCTGCAGGAATGTAAAATATGAATCATGGCTTACTGTCATACTGAAACTTGGAAGGAGTTTCATCACTTTGGTACAAACATTTTCCTTTTCAAGATTCAAGAAGATTCAAGATTCAAGAAAACTTTATTGTCCATTAGTGCAGGCAATAATGGAAATTTGTCTTTCGCTGGTCCTCAGCACACTTAGAGATACAATACAGTACATATAAGAACATAAGTGCACATAAAAAGACAACACAGTACATGTAATAAAATCTCATGCAGGGTTAGGTTAGTTCTCATGCAGATAATCTATGTGCATGTATGAATGGAAGATCTTTATTTCTTTCTCTGATTTATAAGATCCAGAAGAAGGATCAGCTAAAGAAAGAGAATCAATGGTAGACTTGAAAGAAAAGCCTCTAGGAACCAATTGATTCAGCATGGTTACCGGATCTATAGAGGGGAAAAATACCTTACTCATAGTGACAACGTCTTGGCAACACAATTGCCTATTACACACACACACACTCGCACAGACTCATGCCTTATTCACAACATGAATCAAACTGATTCAGTACACATCGCTAATATTAACAGGAATGTGTTAAATGTTATGCAGCTCTCCTCGAGGCTCCGACTACTGTCCTGTAACTGATTGGTGTTGGCACAGAAATTCTGTTTATCCGCAAGGTTTACACAAGGCGAGTAATGTAAGAATGATGTCTGTTTGTGTACATGCATGTGTGTGTATTTTGGTGTGTTTACATAGTTGTCCTGGATTTTAGTAGTGTTGCAATGCATTAGCCCGAAGAGTGTATATCACAAGAGCTGAACAGTTGCCTCCAAGGATTTGGGTTGTGGACAGTATTTCCAGAGGCAGTGATAAATGGAACTTGTTTGGTGTAACTTTCCCTCACAGCAAGGCTATCAATTTGCTCTGAAGAAAACAGTTTCTTTCTACTCTGCGCTGAATTGTACTGAAGCTAGGCCAGGTTGAATTAATGTGACGACTGGAGCACTGGGTGGAGATGGAGAGGGCAGAGGGTGATTTGGGGGTCTGTTCCAAATAAGCCTCTTTTGTCATGTTGCAATTGCACTTAAATTTATCGTGTTCATTTTTCAAATACTTCTAAAACAAATATTATTTCTGTATTTCCCCGAAACCTCCCAAGTCTGTGATATTTTGTGTTTTTGAAACCGAGATTCTGTTACTCATTTCTTTTCCTGCTTAAACATAAAACACAGAGCTTCTCTAAAACGGAAAAACACACACACATACTTGCTGGTGCACACACAAGAGTGTGAATGCACATACAAACGCACACTTTTCATCACGGACCACCACTTCCTGTTTGTTAGCGGGGTCATATCTGATAAAGATTCGTATCAAGTGTCAGCTATATCTGCACAACCTTACAGCCTCTGGTGGTGGGCTGGTGAGGTGCTAACAAGATGTGGGCTGGTGAAAATGATCTGAGAAATCCAGAATTAGAAGTAATAAGAACGTGAAGATTCATTTAGAGATATGCACACCTGGTAGCTTGAGATAAATTTGAATGTGGGAGCTTTGACCACCAGTGTGCATCATCAGCTAGCTGTGTGTGACTGGTTGAATCTTGAGGGGGAGGAGGAGGAGGAAGAACAGAAGAAAGAGTATTTTTGGGCTACCTGTGGTGCCTAAGTGCAGTCAGACTTTGTTGATAGTTATAGTCTCTTTTCTTTGTACCTCACTCTGTTGTTGAACATAGGAGTAGTTTTATGGGGCTTTTTACTGCAAGGAGAACAACTCCTCTCTCTCTTTCACACTGCTATTAGACACACAGCTCATTCCAAACTTCCTAATGGGACATGAAGAGATGCAATCTTCTCTTCTGATCTGCCCAACAGATTTTAATCACTGTGGCCAGATTGCTACATATTGTGTGGTCAAAGTCTAAAGTGAGTGCATACCTGTCCAACTGTATTTGCTCCCCTCCTCCGCAGGAGAAACTCGTCTATCGTCTTTCACTCCGCTCAAGGTGTGGCCCGCTGGTTGGACCTCTCTGCTCTCCCCTCCCCCGCCACAGTCCCCGGCCAATCCCCAGCAGCCGCAGAACTCACCTGAAATGATTTGCATTTAGGGCCCGTCCTGATCCCTGATTGGCCAGGTGCGAGCTCTGTGCCCCAGGGCTCCTCTACCAATGGCGGCAGTGCTGTGTGACTCATAGGGAGAGGACAAGTTGCTTCACTACACTTCTCCTTTTTCTGTTTCAAACAGCAGCCATTGCGTTCTCTTTTTTTTTTCTCCCCTGCTTTCCAGTTTTGTTTTATCGCTGTGAGAAAGAGGTGTGGGTCTGGTCAGTGGTCCACACCTTCAGACTGCTCTGTCCCCTCTGCACTCTGGAGACACACCTTGGATTATTTCCCCTTTCGCCTTTGTTGTCTATTTTTCTCTTGATTTTTATTGGTTACTGAGATCCTGCACTTGTTCTATTGCTATAATGGATCTTGACACCCGAATCCTGTGTCTTTGAGGTTAGTGTTGAATTGTTCTCCTCCTCCTCATATTTGACCTATTTTGATGGTTATGTATATATATATGGATTTAATATATATACGTACATACAGTATATATATATATATATATATATATATATATATATTTATATATATTTATATATGTATGTATGTTTAAATCTCTCTCTCTCTCTCTCTCCCTCTCTCTCTCTCTCTCTCTCTCTCTCCTGCATAATAAAAAGCAGAAGTTGTTCTTGTAAGTGGACAGGCAGTTAGGTAACTAGGTCGCCATAATGTGCACCTTTGGCTAATTGTCCTTCTACCATTTTACATTGGCACACTTGACAAATTCAAGGTGTGTTCTTAAGCAAAATTCAACAGGTCATAGCGTTGTTAAAATTAACTTTTAGTGAGTTTAGAGACTTTTTTTCCTCTCTGACTTTATCAAGCATCGCTCACGGAAACAGCAAAACAGTATTCATAATGCCACAATTGCAGGATTTTTACATTTGAGCGTTCGCTGAAAGCACTGTATTGGAATGTACCTATCATACACACTTTTCTTAAAATACTGTTGATGCCCATTGCATTGTGACATGACGTGACATTTAGTGTGAAATCAAGTAATAGGTTTGATACTTCATGTTTTCATTTTGAGAAAATGATATCTTTCTTGAAGAATGTTCTTCTGATGATATGTCTGATTGTTGCTTTTCTCTTATGAATTGTTGCCTTATATGGTGCGTTGTAGCAAGGGAGGGAACAATGTTTTGCAAGCCCCCTGACCAAGCCCACGTGTTTTTCATGGTGTAGCAATACCAGTAATTATCTTCCATGTCAATTATGATTCATAATTGTCATTCTTAATACCACTGTTAGCAAAAAGGTTAAATGCTTCAGAACTAGACAGCAACTTGTTTTGACTCTGCTCTTGCTGCTCTCCGGTCTTCAGGCACTGCTTGATGCATCAAAATATCTTCGGTTCATCAGTGCAGAATGTTGCTCATCTTGTAATGTGAGGACCTGCAGGTTTTGTTTTTAATTCACATGGGAGTCTAAACCATGGTATTTCGCTTCCTCTATTTAGGTCCCTTTCAGTTTGCTGTACCTAAAGTACTATTTTTCCACTAAGGAGTTAAATTATTGTACCCACTGTTGCTGTGCATCTGTTTCTAAAAGTTGCTCAGTGCAGCAGAGATAAAAGCATGCTTCCTGTTTAACCAGAAATCCACTCTGCACTAACAAACTTGTGGTCCACACAAGACATTGTGCACATATCACTGAACAACATGGTCACAGTTTGAGCAACATCCATATTTCACACCCAGTTTTTTTTAATCGGTCTTGAGATGTTGCTGCAGTATAGAGCACAGAGCAATGTAGCTGTCCTGGAAAAACCTGAACCAGGCCTGCCATTTTCTTGACTTTTTCATCTAGTCATATGCAAAGTGCCTATGCTAGTTGATTGCTTCATCAGATTGGCATTCAGAATTGATTTTGTTGACGTAACTTGCAGTTGGGGCCGAAGACAGGCAACTGGCAAGAGATCACTTTAGAGATACTCTATACCTTAGGCCATTATTAGATTTGGATCAATTGAACTCACATTGGAAGAAAATTGTTTTCTGTGTTTGTGTTTAACACCTGCAGTTTCATCAGCACATGACCCAGTAAGTGAATAGCTCTGTTGTCAAGTAGGCATGAGTTTGCATGTGACCTAACTTTCTAATCATACTGTGCGCCCACCCTGATTTGGATTGTAAATGAGGCCCTGGTGCCTCAGAGGTTTGAGCTTTAGCTATGAGATCAACTCCCTGGGAGCACACAGCAATGAGATGAGCACACTGGCACTGTGTGTAGGGGCTGTTTAGTGGGGCTTTGTGTCTCTCATACGGAGGAGAGACTGATGAAGAAAGGGAGGCTGAACAGTAGTGTCAGGTTGGCTCCTCTAATACAAAGTCAACAAGTCTTAGCCTGTAATTAGATCATTAGGCTTGGCCAAGATGACGGGTGAGTTGCAAGAGTAGGACAAGAGGAGGAGGGGTGGAGTTTATTAGCACAGACCTAGCATGCCAACATTTGGAAAAATAAAGAATATGGTCTGTTGAGTTTATTATGTTACAAGTCCATGCCTGGAATAGAATAAACACAGAGCCAAGTGGGATTTGACAAGGTCAGGTACTAACTGTTTTATCAAAGGATCAATTTGTATTTGTTTCTTTACTGACAAATGATGTCTGTTGGCAACCAAACTGCAAACATATAATTGCACAGCCTAAATGTTGTATTGGTAGAAAGTCAGTGGCATATATACTGTAATGCATAAGCCTGAACTCACCCTGCTTGGTCTTAAGGTGGAAACCTGGTGGAGGCCTAACTGTAGTAGCCGCCCAGTTGCAGTTATATTTGCAGTCATTATAACTGATGTTAAGAACATTGTGAGCCATTTTTGTTTACCTCATTATCTTGCCTATGTGAAGAATCATTTGTTAATCCCTCGGGAGATTTCTGTGTGTAAAATGGTTTGCATGAGATATTGGTTTGCTAATTCTAGGAAGGGTTGTGACCCCCACCCTCTCTTTTGTCAGTTTGCTGTAATTTCTAATACACCTCCGGTTGTAAACTTACCTGCCCCCTTGAATGAGAGAGATGCAGAAAACCAGTAGACTTTGATGAAACTAATAGCCATACATTGCTTGATGTCAGCCCACACTCATCAACCTTTAATGAACCTTTGAGGAAAATTTTAATAATATGAGAAATCCTGTGAGAGAAATTGTTTCCATTGCGCACATTTTGTCACATCCATTGGTCATGTCAGAGTCCCTGTCGTGTTTTGATGTTTTGCTTGGATAGTCATATTGTTCAAAGATGGCTTTACATCATGTTTCCATGTCAGTCTCTCCATTTCTTCATAGCCATTTTCATTTCCATACCAGTCTCTATTTCTGGAGTGGATTGAAGCCTGAAGGTCAGAGAAGTGGGTTTGTGACTGGAAGTTTGACAGTTTGAATCCCATGACCAGCTGGGGAAATCTGGGTGGGGAAAGTTAATGTGTAACAGTCTCCTCTGCCTCAGCTGCTACTGTCAAGGTGCCACTGAGCAAGGCATTTAACTCAAACCGCTCCGGTGCAGCTGGAGCTCAGTGGCCGACAGTCAAAGACTTAGTTATACTGGACAGGTCCCGGTTGTATGTACAGTATATCTGTATTAATGTATAGCAGGTATACTCAGAATACCCTCCCTGGATAAATAAAGATAAAAACAATCGATTGAGCAACATTTCTCCCAATGTTGCAACTGTCTCAGACACAGAACATGCTGCGACTGGCAGCCCGTTGTTCTGAAGTACATGCAGAACCAGAGCTGCGAGCAGTGAGTCTGAACCCAGAACAGAAGGATTTCAGTTTACAGTCCTGAAAATTATTTTGCAGTGGTGAGGCTGATCTTTTTTCCTCTCCAAGTTCCTTTTTCTTCAGCATTGTTTCCTAAGAATTAGTGTTCCAACACTGGCCTACTCAGTTATCAAGAAAGACCACACTCCAAAAATATTAAGTGGCTGGTTTAGGACTTTCAAAGATTTTTTTCCTTGTTTCATTTTTGCTTTAATGGTTTCTATACTGTATAGTGAAGAGTGACAGGAAAGACACTGAATGCTCTCTATTCCACGTACCCACTAAGTTGCACATGTCACATCATTCTACCAAGACTCATCAGCAAATTTTCATTGCTAATTCATCACATTAACACCTTTCCCCTGCCTTGAACCCACCAGAATCCCTGACAGGCGTGAACCCCCACCCCCCCTTACTTATTGCCCCTTTTTTTGTGACAGAAGGCCCCAGGAGTGGGCAGGTGTACTCAGCTCATATCACCCCTCCAGGCAGAAATGGCTGAAAGACAAGAGCACCATGTTCTGAGCAAGAGAGAGAGAGGTGTTATGTGGAATATCAGGTCACACCTTTTGATAACACTGCTGATTATGCAACATATCATGCCGGTCAGGGCACGGATTCTGGCAAGGGAAGGCTGAGAAAAATGCTAGCAGAAAACAAGACTTTCCTCTAGTCATTGCTGCAGTTTTCACCAACTTTTAAGTAGATCCAACGTGATATATTGTGTATTAAACATAGTATAGCTAAAACACAGTGTATCATATTGAATTTACTAGAAAAACAGATGCAAAGTGCTCCCCATATATTTTGAGATCTGCTTTTTTGTTGGTTGTGAAAAACACCTGCCTTTTAACAGCACACAATCAACATAACTCTAACCGTAACTGCAATGATATCATAAGTAAACTACTTCCCATCGAAACCTTGATGGTTCCAGTATCTTGATAAAGGTTTATCTGTCATAGAAAAGTTACACGCTGTGCTCATGTGGGTGGAGGCAGGTTTGAGGTGCAAGTTTGCTTCGTGCCAGATAAAACCAGCATGCAGAACCTTGTTAAAAAATTCCATTATAGGCTACTGAAGGGCTCTGCCATATTTGAAGCATGGTAATTTGTAAATATGGAGGTAGAGTATAGTACATGTACGTCTCCTCCAGCTGCCAGCTATCATTTCTTAGCACCATATAATCCTGTGGCCTCAAAACGCATTCACAGCGCCTTGTTTTTCTTTCCAGTTATATTGGTTCCACCCTGCATGAGGTAACATGGCTCAAAAAAAAAAAAAATAGGGTCCCAACTTTGAGACACATTGAACCCAAAACTGGCATCCTCGCACATCAGTGAAATAAGTTTGATAAGCTTTTCTTTGTACTTAAGCTGGTTTCTAATGCAAACTCCCCCACGCTGCTAATTTCAATATTATGTTGGCATCAGTGCGGTGCCGTTTGATGCGATGAGGCATTTTGACCCAGGCACAGAGGGAAATGGATTCTCCACATGGTTTTTCGGAGGCTTTCGTCCCAGACACCCAGCTGCAATGGTGTCTGTGTCTGGAGGCTTCAGCAGGCAGTCATATGGAAAACTGGCCATGCCCATAATGACTGCAGCACTGAGACTCAACTGATCTGTTGAACTCCTGTCTCAGTGGAAAGGTCTTAGTTATGGAGTTTCACTTTTTTTTTTTGTCTTGACACCTTGCCCCCTTTTCCTTCCTGCTTTCATGTTATTCAAATGTTTTTGTTTTTTCCTCTCATCACCTTCTCCTCCATGCTCTTGAAATAGTTGATGACCGTAAAAATGAAAGGATTCTTAGAAAGAATTCAATTTAGCCTCAAAGGCGTCAGATTCAAGATACAAGGAGGATGGCACCTTACTAAGAAGTAGTTGTTATACGTGGCCGGTGTGTGGACACAAGGCATGGAAAAAGAGGGGGCTGAACCACAGGTTTGACGGAGTGAACAACACTAAAACACAGACAGCTTCATGTAATTGATGAAAGGAAACGTGTGCCCTTTTCACAGGGTAGAAACATTTACAAGATTGTCTTGTGCCACTGTAGAAAACAAGACCATTTTATTTAATTCATTTTTGTCTCCACCCAAATTTTAAATAGAAACACAAACTAAAAGTAATTGGACAATATAGAAAAAATCATATTTCTGAGAAAGGTGGGCTAATCTCTGCCAAAATAAATCCTGAGGCTGTATCAAGGTTTGAATATGTCACCTTGCGTTGATGTAATTGTAGCACCCCACTAGGCCAATCAGTGTTTTCAAAATGCGAAAACAGTGGTGAGATGCACAATATGCCCAAGTTTCATCAAAACTGGATCAGTGGTGTCTGAGATATTGCATGTGACACATGGGCAAATGACAGAATGTGAGCATTGCAAGGCAGACTAAAGGGCCCTCACATATTTTTTTTATAAAATACATGTGCAAAATGTTTAATTTCATTTTAATAAAAAGCCAATAGGTAATGCTAAGCATACAGAATATACGCACATAAGTTTTACAGGGGTGAATTTTGTCTAAAATGGCCATTGAAGAAGACACACCCAAACACACAAACAGCTGCACGCACAAAATTACTCTGACTTTGATATTATCAGCTACACAGTGACATTTTCTTTTGCCATCAAGCAAAACCCCAATGGAAACTGAAAGAGGGCTTGCAAGTCTTAGTCACCCTTTAACTGAATGACTATCTCTGCAGGAGTGCTGCTCATTAGTGTTGCTCCATTCACACCAAAACAGTCATTTCACTTTCCTCTTAGCCTTAAATTGTTATCTGGAGTATCTGAGTAGCTCATGTTACTGGGAGCATGACTATTTGCATCCTTATAACTACATTTGTAATTTTGTTTAAAAAAAAAAAAAAGTATTTATTATTATTATTATTAGTAGTAGTAGTATTAGTAGTTGTAGTAGTAGTAGTAGTAGTAATAGTAGTAAAATGATCATTATCCTCCATTTTCTCAGTGATGGAGTCAGGAAGTTCATGCTAGTAATACTTTATAAAACGTATACATTTCAGTTCTTTGATTGTCAGCCACCCAGGAACAGCAGCTTACTACACCGGAAGTAGCAGTTTGAAAATGTATAGGAGTATGTATGTAGGCTTGGTCTGCAGCCTGTGTCCTCTCAGACTGCGGTGAATGAGGCCCACCTGCTCTCTCTCTCTCTCTCTCTCGTATCACAGAGCCGACTTTACAAGCCCGCTTGTTCCTAAGCAACAGCCACTCCTTGTTTACCTATGCGTTTTTGCATTGTGATTCTCATCAGAACAACATAAGCACAGCCCCCATGAGAAGTGCGTGCCGGGTCTCTTCATTCAAAGTAGCAATGATGCAAAGGTTACAGTGTACACAAGCCTGTCACTGGTAGATGTATATTCCATAGTGTGGTTTTATTTAGTTTTTAATGTACTCTACTTGTTTCTCTCAACTTGCCACATAGACTTATAACGTCCAGATCCCAACTTCCAGATCCCAAGTACGATTAAACAATAACACGTTTTGTTATATAACCTGATGCAGCCTGTCTGTCTCTTTGACCAGGTAGTTTATTGTCCTCATCTCCTGCACCGATGCTGCACCTTCCCCATCGCTTGACTATCATAAACAAACAACCCGTTTCATAAAGCCATCTCAAATATTGACCTGTGCAGCCTGCCCTTCTCCTTCCCGCACAGCCTACCACTGTCCCCCAAATAGGTGAAATGAACAGTTGATTGATGTTTGTAGCTGCTGAAATGAATGAATGAAACGAAATATCTATGGCGAAGTCAATTTAGTCAATTAGTATTAGTGTAGTGATCCTAACTTGGACATTATTAGTGGTGTAGTGCAGTTCACACAACATGTATAGCCCCATATGCCTTCCCCCAGCATGCAGAAAACATGTCAAGATGACAAGATCAAGTGACTCAGGTGCTAGTAATGTTGTAATACCTAAAGCATGCCATGCCAAACATGTTCCATGCCTGCGTGAATGGTATTTTAGTTCTGTCACACAGCCTAACAGTTTTGTTCGCGCCCCTATCTGAAGTGTGCACTTGACGTCATTAAATGCAGTGGCTCGGCTCTCCTGTCTTTAGATCCAGGATTTGGCCACACGTTTACTGGCCTCAAGATTAGATAGAAACACTGGCCAATGATACCTAATACCCACTAACCTAGTATCCAATTGTGTGAAATCAGATAAGCTCTCTTGAGGGGGCTAAGCTGTCTCAGTGTGAGTGGTCCTATCTGCGAGGCTTTAGAGGGGATCAGATGGGAAGAGCTGATTTAGTTGTTATTAGCTGTTAACCCAAAGCTTGATCTGCAGGAATCTTATAAACAACTTTGCTCAAGCTGCAAATTAACTTGTTTCACAGTGTTTTTAGCTTCTCCAACCAATGAAACATCTAAACATCAAACACATATGTACACATACATATATTTAACAAAGCGACATAGGCATTGTTGTGGGTCCTTTAAAATTGCTTCAATTTCAGAAGTGTGTTTGATGGTCAATTCGAGGAGGGCTTAACCCCACAGCGTTTGACAGGACAGAGAAAGATGAGACAGATGATTTCATCTCATCTCGAATCCTTTCCCTCAGAATCTGTAGGCGTGTTGTCTGTTGCATATTGCTGCATGCCTGACTATGGGTGGACACATCAGCCCGCTTGTGTCCAGACCTGTTTGGTATGCAGCCTTCCCTGGAACAGCCGGGTCCCCGTTCCCAGCCTCGGCTCACACTCGGAGCGCTGAGATTTTAGGGCTCCATCTCAACACATACTCAGTGTGCTGTAGCCCTGCCTCCTGAATTGCAAGGGTGGTGCAAAGACGGGTCTTGGCAATGTTCGCTCCCCATGAAATCTATAAGCTCCACATGGAATTTCTCTCTATGAGACAATTAGCTGCCTGGGGAAGTTTCATAAGCTTGTTTAGGTTGTTATCAGTTGTAAAATTCAGACCATAGTTTTGGCACAGCGATTTATAGACTGAAAAGTGTCAGGAATGTCATGGTTGGCCTTGTTTTTGTCCAAGGTTGGTTGAGTGAGCGCATACTGCTTGTGTGTTGTGCTAGCATTTTCTGGGCAGGATTTCCCCCATGTTGCCAGTAAACTGTGTGCTGTGACATGTCAGTATTGGTATGAATGTAAACACATCAAAGATGGGTGTGTGAGTAAGGTAACAAGCGTGGTGCTATTTCACAACCAGGTATATGCAGTGTTGTAACACAGTGTAAAAAGCACCTTTGGACTTAAATGTTTTAGTAGAGTTTATAGGGAATTTTCTACAGAAAAGGGATTCTATGCACTAGCTAACTGTACATGTCTAGTTTTTCTTCTTGAATTAATGATTGTTTCTGAGTGAAGTTTACGTACTGGATAAAATGGAGAGAATTTTGCCTTTCCAGTCTGGTCATGCATCAAATTTCTCCCACACGGCAGCCAAAACAACAGCAGAGTCAAATAGAAGCATTTCAAATATGTCTGAGAAAGGAATCAGGAGGGCAGTCTGAGGCAGCTGACACACACGAAGAGACATGCATGCTTTTTCATCCTTGCCCTTTGTCTGTGTTTTTTTTCTTTCTTTTTCTTGAATTTCAAAATTGAGGATGAAAAGGTCTTAAAGGGCCACAAGAGGAGAATAATGAAATAATGAACTATCCAGACAGGTTCATGCTATAGATCCCATCAAACATACTGTTGTTAGACATAAAATCCATAACTTAACAGACTCACTCTTAATGGGCATTGAGAATAGAGGACTATTTGACAAGTTTTCAAGCAAGAAGTGTTGTCTGTGATCTTGACTATGTACAGGCCAGACATTATGCAATGCAACCAGCTCATACAGCGTCATTGGCAGGGCTCGACCGTAAGGCCTGGGGCTAGTAACATGTTGACTTGCGCTAGTTGATTGGTTAGTCAGTGGCCCAATTTGGCTAGTGTCCCCCAGAAATGTTGGTGATAAACCCACTTTGCTCTCTGTTGTGCTGTTTTGGGCCAATTGGATTGAACGCCACATCATAGTTAGTCAAAGAGTTGTGTGGAGTGGACACGATGGCGGCAGATACTTCAAATTAAAAGAGAAAAAAAAAAATGTCTCATGGTAGAAACAGTTTCCTTGGGTTGAAAATGAGGAATCAATCCCATACCATTTGTACCGCTTGTTGGCGATGTCAGAGTAAGGTGGATTGAGCTGGCTTCTTACTTTTTAGGCACTGACAATTACTGCAAAGACACACTTGGTGCCCATGACAAGAGATTACAGGCATTTACTAGCATCTCCAGTCCTAACGTGACCCATGCAAAACCTCTGAGGAAATCTTGACTACTACTACTGTGCAGCGAGAAGCGGCTCTTCAAAAACAGGCTCTAGTTCTAGGCATATACAAAATAGATATATGTGAAAAATGGGACAGTCGAAAGTTGGATATTTTGTTGAAATTAACTTACTCAGAAACAGAAAATGGCCACTGTTTGCCCTGCTGTACAAGCCCCATTCTCTGAGTCTGTGTACCACGTGCCGGCGCTGCCTCTAGTCTGCATAGGCCAAATTTCGATGATAATAATTTCGAAATAAGAGCGATAAGTGGATCAAACAAACCCAATAGATAGCATTGAATAATACAGCATTGTGGCCTTGTAAGTTGGCCCACACATCACTCTTATTTTGAAATTACTAGAAAAAGTAGTTATTGGCATTTTTGACTGCTAGGCCAGTGAAAATATAGAAGGGGCAAGAAAAACTCTGACCTGCTGGTGTGACTGGGCAAGTGGAAGAAACTCTTAACGTTGAATCCTGCACTGGAATACTTCAGACTAATCTCATCAGCCCCACTGTTCTTAAACTATGTTGCTTATTGTCAGTTGCCAGATGCTTTTGTAAAATCTTAATGCCTTGTTGTGATCAGTTAAAGTAACATAATGTAATATAGCATGTCAAACTGTGATATGTTTGGGTACAGATTGTCTTTTCTAGAGCTTTGCTGCAATTTCCTGTCCTATTTTCACAACTTCAATGGTTCTTCCTATCTGTGGCATGTGGCCTGTTGCCACATAATAGAAATAGACTACTGGGGGTAGTTTTGACAAATAGGCTGCATCTGTGAGTGAAGACACTTTTCTCTATGACAAAACCTACATTTGCAGCTCATACACATCTAGTAAGGTAGTGATAATATAGTCAGTTGGCTACAGATGGATTTTAATGGCATTTGTTTATGATTTGACAGTATATTATGATATGTGTTTGTATGGGTGAATTTCCAGGCGCATTATCTGTTTGTATTGAGTTGAAACAACAGTTAATGTAACAGATGGACAGATTTTCTACACTCTAATTCATGTCTTATATTTACTTTAGGGCAGTTGCGCGCCTGACAATTGCCACTGGCTCATAAAAAGGTTTTGGGGGTGTTTTATTTGCACCAACAGCACATTGGTATCTATTTATCTTGAAAAAAAAGGACCTATACGTGAGCATTGTGTGACAGGAACTACGTAGTTTCTTCTGAGAATTTGTGTAGAACCAACTCACGGGGCCAATTCAGGGGGTGGTATTAAGCTGAGGTGTGTCTGTGAATGTGTATGTGTGTGTGTGTGTGTGTGTGTGTGTGTGTGTGTGTTGGGGGGTGGTGTAGCAGCACTGTCTGTGTTTGCCTGTCTGTGTCAGCATTGTGGGGAAGGGGTGTCTGTAAATGGCAGGTTTGGCTGTGAGAGCCCCAGTGTGATCCTTTTGAATTCACCAACATTGTCATTAAACTTGACAAACTGGGTGTTACATGCTTGCAAATGTCACAAGGTGTGAGGATGTCTCATGATGTCTCACTTGCACATCATATTTTTGAATTTAATTAATATCAGTTGGCCTGCTGTTATGTGCCTTTGCAAAATGATTTCCCTGTGTTGTGTGTGTAAAATATTTGAGACTGTGACTCTTGAGTGCAAAACAAATGTTTTCAGATGGGCTTACCGACTAAAGGACTATGCACTTGTATCTCAAGTTGTCTAACTTAATCTACCAAACAGTCCCATCACAATGCAATAATATTTTATGCCATTTGGAGCTATAATTGCAGTAATTATGTTATTTATGTAGAAAATGTGACACATGAAGTGTCATATCTAAGAAAGTAATGGCATGTTGTGTGAGAAGGAAAGAGGGGGAGGTGAGAGAACTTTCCACTCTTACACTAAGAAAGAAATTTTCTACTGAATGTGGTTTAACAGACAGGAAGCAGCAGAAACCCACTGCTCAGTGATGCTTTTCCTGTGAGTGCAAGATTCACAGGTCAGTTTGTGGGTGTTTTTTCTACCCGTTTCTCAAATATATCACTTCTATTTCTAGCTATCGTTATTTCTCTTGGTTGCCCCTACAAGCAAGCCCGATATACTCTTCTATGATAAAGAGCATCTTAAAAGAGTATAAAGATAGAGAACAGCCAGTGAATTCTCAGAGGGAAACATGCCTGTTACATAATCAAAGGAATCCCTGACCAAAAGAAAACTGGAAACAGGTCTCTGGGGACATTTCTGAACTTTTGTCAGTGAGGATGATGCAGCTACTCCTACTCCAGACCGACCATATTATCCCATCAAAGCTAATGTCTCATGCTCCATACGATGCCACAGACACTCTCGGGTTGGCCCTATTAGTGAGTTAGCACAAGCAGCCCTTGTCACAGGAAGGCATGGGTCCTTCTCTCAGTGCCTCGGGCCCGAGTGGAAAAGTACAAGGCTCGCGAGAGATGAGATTAAATTCCTTTCTCCTTCTGAAAGCCTGTGCTTGAGGTGACGTTTTTCTTTCAGTCTTCATTTGGCTCTGGCACGGCAGAGCCAAATGCCTCCTAGTGCAACAGACAGACGTCAATGTTGGCTTAGAAGCAGTGTGTGTTCTGTTGTCTGTGTTTCTGATGCCTTGTGTTCCAGGCTCACTGCAGCTGCATGCTATTAGAGGGTGTCTATGGGTACCTCTGTACTCGCTTTTACCATTTTATCTCCACATGCGTTGTGTGGTCTCAGGATTGCACTTATGGCAGCCCTTTATTCCTCTCAGTAAAGTAGAGCTGGAGTTTGAAACATGGTGAGACATGCTGTATTGTGCAACACTGCAGTTGGTGGTGAGTAAAATTTAGAATACACAGAAAATATACACAACATAGACAGTTGTTATGTTGCGCAGACATGGTGTTGTAGCCTACTGTGTGTTAGTGGTGAAACCACCGCTGTGTGTGTGCTCTTTGTCTGGCGTCGAGGCAACTCCTTAATTACTGTCCTCTTACTCTGTTGAATTAGCAAACACTTTCCAGGACTATGACCTTTTCTGCCTTGTATAATTCACAATCAACAGTTTGCCTGCAGATTCTGTTATCTTGAAATACAGGACATTGCTGCAAATTAAGTTGACAATATGTTGTCAATATGTTGAGAATCCTTTAATTTTGTTTCACTGAAGCAAGCTATGGTTTGCCATCTCATTCATAAAGTTTTGAGACAAGTGTGAGTGCGTTTCTTTGGCATTGGAAGTGCTATCCACCATGTGTTATGGTGTGGTTTGATGACCACTGGTGTTTAAATATGCCCAAAAGGGAATTGCTGTCCAGAAATGATGACCAGGATCCTCTGATGCCCGTATGGACTATCAGTGTGCTCCAGGACTCAACTCAAGCTTCATATCACTGAGTCATTTCCTTTACAGGAACCCAGAGGATCCTGCAAAAACAGCACTTCTGTGCTGACACGATTCAGGGGTTGACCTAGGCCTTTTCTGCCAACTTGCAGGTTGGTGTTTCACTCCTAGTCTTGTACAGCTGAATTGTGTAAACCTTTGTAGGAATCATTTTAC
This sequence comes from Centroberyx gerrardi, assembly GCF_048128805.1. Taxonomy (NCBI): domain Eukaryota; kingdom Metazoa; phylum Chordata; class Actinopteri; order Beryciformes; family Berycidae; genus Centroberyx; species Centroberyx gerrardi. The sequence continues at coordinate 19,013,922 of NC_136012.1, forward strand.
ATTGAGGTTTCTTTCTCTTGGTGCTGAGGCTCCATTCACTTAAGTGTGTGTATCCCTCAGAGTGATGAATGGCAAATGCACTGCCTAGTGTCTGCTTTCTAACCTTTTCTGGTGTTTAGATGCAGAGAGGACTCTTGATTTATGCCCATTGCAATTGTACAGGTCCTCTCCGCTCTGTCTAACCCTGTGTGGGGAAAACCAAGCATGCCAGGAATACCGCTCACTCTACTTGCCTGGCAGGAAAGACCTCCACACCCCTCCCTCCTCCTCCACTTTTTCTCTCTTCTTTTTCCAAAGAGCTCATCAGGTCAGAGCTATTCTGAGATTCTCTTTCCCCAGCATCTCTCCCTGAAGTGCTGACAGCACTGCGGCCACAATCTCACTCATTCAAGCAGAGTGGATGTCGGAGCTCGCACCACCCATCCTTAAGTCCTGTGACGGCCGTATATCGCGACGACCCCAGCACACTGTCGAACAATCATGTCACCCGAGGAAGATCTACGTTTTTTGTAACCTGAGCTGAAAATGGCAGATAAGTAGAGTTTGCCCTGGTCCTTTTCTCGTATCCCACAGTGTTTGCACTCACCACATGCAGGGTGACTCATTGCGTAGTCATTCAATTGGCTTAAATTACCTCCTTTCATGGTCAACAATGAGCTCAGCTGAAGAGACTAAAGCGGGGGAAGTAGGGCCTTCTGGGAATGCTGCATTTGTTCATGAATCCTGACTCTAATTGGTTGTTATTGCGACTGGCAGTCACCATGCTGTAGGGGCGGAGCAGGGCAATGTTTGTTTCGTACTCCTCCTCAGCCTGCTGCATGCTAGGCCGCCATGCAACAGACAGGCATGATCGCCGGAGGTGGGAAGCGGGATAGAAAGAATCACATCACCCTTGTCACATGACGAGGAGCCATAGTGGAGCCGTAATACCCAAGTCTGTCCAACAAGGCCCCACCCAGAGCGAGTCACAGCCAGTCTATTTGCTCTGCGGACTCGGAGTATTATGCATTGACTAACTTCTCAAGAAAAATCCCTCCCTTGCTGTTCTCCTCCTCCTCTCCTCTCTGACGTAGTGAGTGCAGCTACAGCCCTGCCTCTGTGCCGGGACAAGGCAGCTGTTGTCATGTGTTCGGGGATAATGTGCAGGCTGCGTCTGGCTAATGGCTGAGGTTCTCTTGTATCCCTGTCTGCTGTTAGCACTGTGCCAACTGGGCCGTCCAGATCAATGAAGCACTAGAGAAAATACACACAGACGCACGCATACATGCACACAAAGACATGCATCAGACTGGGGCAGACGCTGTCACTGACACACACTGATACATTGTAGTTTGAACACAGCATACAAATCTGACACACACACATACACACACATACCCTTTATGTCAATCAGAGAGGGAAACTAAGAGAAAGCGGGAGAAGGAGAGCGCAAGAGAGGCTGTGCACTTCTATCTTGATTCAGATTGATTTGATAACAGCCCGTTTCCTGTCATCCGATAACCCGGTAATGACTGGACGTTGTGATTTGTTCATCATTTACCCACAGTCCCTCCTGCAAGCTCACAGGCTGAGATCCCCTATCTAACAGCTCCACGTCCATAAAACGAGACATGAAAGGGGAACTAAGACGCTCTGGTATGGAGAAAGCCTGGAAGATGTGGGGTTATTTGTCCTTTTGCACCCAGGAGGAGGCAGCAGGGCTGGGCAGCAGAGTTTCAGCATATGATCCGACTGTTGGGTGTTTACTTCATCCCACATGGGGTCTTTTGGTCCAGCTTCACAGAGGGCAGATGAGAGGGTCTGCTGAGTGTGTGAGTGTGTGTGTGTGGTCCATGTGAAATTGCGAGTGGAGAGAGAGAGACATGTCTGCCCACAGATGTTTTTTTTTTTTTACATGGTTTGAACATCCGTCCATTTGGAGCCCTCGTTTATCCCCTCGTCTTTGCTTGATGAGGGGATAGGGGCTTGTCTCGCTCTCAGCAGACATGCCGAGGGAACACAAGGGAACTGAAGAGCTCCAGATGGCAGCGTCCAGCTATGGCAGAGGTGGGCGAGGACGCTGCCCAGGAGAGAGAGAGAGCAAGAGGGGATGGACTGGAACGAAACACGAGCCTTCAGATCTGTTCTCCCATCTCTAATCTATCTATTCTCCCGAAGTGATGCTTTCCAGACCCAGGCCACATGGTACCGTTCCCTCGGGATGCTGAGTGGAAAGAAACAAGATAAACTGGGACTTAATCACAAAATTTGGTTGGCCCCAGATGCACCACAAGCCATGGGAGTCTAGTCCTAACTCCTTCTCTCCCACCTTCTCTCCCATAACACCCTCTTCAAAATACAATTGGGCCTGGAATGCAACTTCGTCAGTCACACAGGCATTTCAAAGCAAATAGGCCCCACCCTGCAGCAGTGGGAAAAGGGAGGGGTGTGTATGTGTGTGTGTGTGTGTGTGTGTGTGTGTGTGTCCTAAACACTGCCATCACTCCCCTCTCTACTGCTGCCAGTTCTTTGGTCTCTGGGAGAGAGAGGCAGCCCCCCTCTCCCCTCGTCTCCGTTTATTCTTACACCCAACATCGGCCCCTCCCTTCCCTCAGCCCCCGAAACCTGCCTTTGGGTATGCTGTTGCTGTGACACACCTCAGCACACACACTCCTTGAGACGCAGACACACACACACACACACAAAGACATACACTCACAAACACCCGACCACCAGTTTCCCTCCCCCACCACCTGCGATCACAGTAATTCCCTGAGGGCCGAGCACAGAGGGACTCGGGGAGCACCATCAGACCAGTTATCTTTCTCCTGTGTGTGTGTGTGTGTGTGTGTTTGTATTTGGAGGGTGGGGGTGGGGGTTGGAGGGTGAGGGTTCATTCAAACCCTCTCCACCCCGGCACCCGCTCATGTGATCATAATATCAGCCCCCCTGAGCACTTATGATCCTGTGATGTGTTGTGTGTGTGTGTGTGTGTGTGTGTGTGTGTGTGTGGTATGAGTGCCTCCCTCCAGGGACCACAGACAGAAACAGTTATGAAATGAGAGGGGCTACAGTTAGCGAGTACAGATGCATCAAAATGAAGCTGACCATAAGTTAATCTAGAGTGTGTGTGTGAGTGTGCTTATTTAGAGGATCAGTTTAATAGTTTATAGTATCCATGCATGCATTCTACATCTTGAAATGGCAGGAGGAGATACAGGTATGAATACAGACACTCAACGTTTCTTATATTTCAATGTGGGAACACTTTGAATTAGGACTGGTATGCAGAGTGACAGGAACAAAGCAGGAAAAATGCAACTTCTGAATGCTTGCAGGAATTGAATTACAGTGTGACTGAGTGTGAAACCTGGTGACAGCTATTTTTCTGGAGAGCACAGAGAATTTCTTCCATGATCTTGACTCCGCTTTGTGAGTCTGTGAGAGGGCTTGTCAGGCAGGCAGGCAAGACAGGAATGAGCCAGTGATTTGAATTCTCCACCGCAGCCTGTGGCCTTTTCAGCATCACAGATCAGAGCGTGTCCTGCCTGAAACTGAGAGTTTGAATACTGAGTCTAACGCATACTAGTTGGGGCTATGTGAGCCTCAAAAACACCTACGATTGCCAGCCGCTTGCACAAGGGCTCTGTCTCTGTACTATCTCTGCTCCTCCCTCCCTCCCTCTTCTCTCTCGCTGAAATTAAACTGATCTAATATGTCTCCTGACCTCCGTCTCTGCCTCCTCTCTCTGCCAGGTGTAGATGCTCCAGGCGCAGCGGGACCCAGCCTCCGCGTCAGAGAGCGACGAGGCTGCTTCCACCTGGGCCACAGCACTCCTCTGAAACCCGGCTCGTGGTCTCTCTCTGAGCCGCCCTGCTAACAGAGAACCGGGAGGAGTCAGGTCAGCGGACAGTCGCGAAGGGAAGCCATTTTGTGTGGTTAAAGTGAGCCACTACCTCTGCTGGTGGCTCCGTCTGTGCAGAGAAGCAGCCGGAGTATTTTAGTCTGCTTCCCTGCCCTCTGAACTCCACCGCCATGACGACTGCAGTGCAGCCCAGTGAGCTGGTGTTTGAATTCGCCAGCAACGGGATGGACGAAATCAATCAGGTACCTATCACAGTGGAGAAACATTTGCTGTACAGCTTTAACTTTTTTAACGTAACCTTTTGTCATCGTGCTTTACACATAACTGGACTCACAGGCTATATTGTGCCATAAACGGAGGAATCATTTGATGCAAAGACCTTTGGACCAGTGTTTCACCATTCATCTTTCGCAAACAGACGTAGCTCTATGAGGTCTCGTTGATTAATGAAGACTTTTCATAGCAGGAAAAACAAGCTTGTGTAAACAGAGTGGATACTGGGGCCGGATTAGCTGTGGGTCAGGGCCTGTGATCTTTAAGTCTGATGACATGATGGGGAAGAAGACAGGAGCAGAGAGGGGAGCTGGGAAGAGTGAGTGTGTGTGCTGCTGGTAGTGCAGAGATGGAAAGAGTGAAAGACCTGGCGTTAGATCTGTGTTAGTGTGCGTGGGAGGGGAAGGTGGGGCTTGGCTGTGAATATAGGGCACAAAGGTTACTGCGTGTATATGTGTGAACCTGTGTCTGTGTGTGTTTCACCGCCCGGTCAGGTGTGCAGTTATCTCATCCCCACACCCTTGTCTGAATACTGAGGAGCTAGCCTGATTGTGAGTGTGGATTTGTGTGAGTGTGTTTGTATCTAGAGTGACAAGTTGTCACTGGATCCCTGAATGGCGCTGGTTCAGGCCTAACCTGACAGACCAGTTACAAAGCTGTTTGATAATTCCACCAAAAGGTCTTGCATTGTTCCAGCGCTACAGTTTTGTTCCTCCCCGCACCCACTCAGGCTCTTATGCAAGCATTATGCTCCTATTTACCAAGTCCTGGAAATACCCCAGAATAACATGGGAACGACATACTAACATACTGCAAAAGAGGCCATTTTATTTCTCCCGGTTGTTGTAAAGATTTATTTTGGCCACAATAAAGTTGTTGGAGCCAGGTGAAACCATAGAGAACTTTCTGTAATGATTAGCCTTGCTATATTGGTTTTAAAGTCAATAAGCAGCTCCCTGAGGTATATCATGTAATGACTGCAGAATGATATTTAGCCATACTGTAGCTATGATTTTCTACACAATTAAAGTTACAGTTTAGTTCTGATCCAACAATGGATAACTTAGAAAAAGTATTTGTTTAGTAAAGAGAGAAACTTTTCTCTACGTTACGTAAGGTAAGAAAAGAGATGCGTTTTGCATATAGGTGAACAACCCCTTTAATAGTGTCCCTCTGATAGTTCTCTCTCATGCTATGGAACACTACACTTCCTCAAATATCATGATTAGGAGGATATTGAAAGTGTATAGACGTTCGGTCTCAAAATTGTGGCCGGACAGGTAAAGCAGAAGAGAGTGGGGTGTGGGGGAACCGCTTGTACAGATGCTGTTGCTTTCAAAGGCGGAATAGGGAACTCAGAAATGCAAATAGGGCCTGATTTTTATCTGTCTTGTTTCCCTGCTAGAAACACTATTCAAGTCAACAAAGAGGAACAGGCAGTTATACTCGTAGTGAACAGGCATCCAACTGTATAAAAGCTCACAACACAAATAACCAATCTGCTCTTCTGTATGAATTTATATTATATATTTTATACATCAGAATTTGTAATTATGTTACATTAAGGATGCCTGCTGTGTTGAGAGCCAACTCTCACAACTTGCACCATGAGCCCAAGGGTTTGTCTCTTCATAGTTATTAGCTTGCGCATTGCAAATTTTTAAATTGTCAAAACGTCACCTAGTTTACACCACAATGCGGGACCAGTTTGCAGGTGCTCCGAGCAAAAACAGAATCCTGTTACATCAAAACAACAGCAGAGACAGCAACTTCAGACTTCTTATGCTCTGTCAGCAGACTCTGTGTGGGATTCAGTCTGTCTGCGTTTGTTAGAGAGGGGAGGGGTGAGAGGAGGGGGGGTGAGACAGCAGTGCTGTTGATGTACAGACTGGGGAACTTATCAGACCAAAGCGATCCAAATGTCTTCACACACTCACTCACTTACTTATTCAAGGACAACAAGCATCAGTAAGGCCAGACGGGGGGAGATTTGGTACTCTCACTGTCTAGCTATCTGATAATATGTCTGCTAAAGACTCTGATTAATGAGAAACATGTTGTATATGTCAATGAGATGTTGATGGTTTCTGTAGTCAAAGCAAAACTGAGGGTTTTCATTCGCCCCAAGAGGCTGCATGGTTTTGCACAGCAGTGCTGCTGACATACACAAACTGTTTGTCGTTGATCTTCAAAGATAGATGTTTGTCGAGCTACTTAGCTCTAGACTCATAGACACCATACTTTATGTATGCATGTAATATACTCATAAACAATCAGTAATTTGTAATGAATAATAGTAATTTGGCAATTACTCCTGGTTTTGCCTGGGAGGCTTAACCATTTAACATTGTGAAGAGATAATGAGCCGGTCTGTTAATTTCCTAGTTAAAGTGTAGCAGAATGAGAGTGTAGCCTTGGACTCCATCACCCGCTCTTCCCACCCCCACGGCTCAAGGCCCAGACACCTGGTATGCCCCAGAGGTTCAAACCAACAATGGAGACTTGTGCAAAGAGACAGACAGCCTTTATCCGTGATCCTCCTACTGCTTTTACTATATTTTCTCCCTATCCTCTTCCCTTTTACCAGGCCATCAGTGCAAGTAAGAATTTGTTCTTACTTGACCTGTATTGTTTAAAATTAAAGTTGAATAAATTAGTAGATAATACACACATATATATGTAATGGGGCACTTGATGCTTTCTTTCTTATTTATTGCTTTTCGGTCCAGTATTTTAAATGTGAGAGCTTTGTGATGCATCTAAGTTTCCCCTTATTCAGTCAACAGTGCAACTTAGTTATTGCAGCATAGTATTTGTATGGCAGCAGTGTAAGTTACACTCTGATTGCAGCTTGACATTTCGCAGATACTTGCCTTGGTATGTATACTTTCAGTTTTAGTTTAGTTGTGTAATAAATATAGAAATCACTTCTCAGACAAGTCAAAGCCGTTACTGCTTTATACTGATCCTGCAATGGTAATAATATTAATCCATTTTTGAAGTGTAGTCTGCTGCCATCTCCTGGTAGTCAAGTGACACTGTGTTGTTTGTATCTGCATAGAAACACCAGTTCATTTAAAACTAATTTGTTATGAAGAAATGGCATCAAAACACAAGGATTCTGAACATTTTTATGCCATACCCACACCCTGGCTTTTTGCTTCTTGTGGGTGTTTAAGATCATTCTGCTTTTTTATCTTTTGTTGAGCTTGTATGTTTTTCATACACTTGGAAATAAACAAATGGAAAGCTGTTCCACAAGGCTACTGGTACCAGAAGCACAACACGAACATAAAAAAAAGAAAGAGTTTGTATATTTTAGAAGGCCATATGACTCACTTATTCAAAGAAATAACCTGGCCTCTACATCCCTCCCCTAAGCGCCATAGTGGATACTCTTGACACAGTTTGTGTTGGAGGAGCTCTCAGGTACGCTGGGTTTCTCAATAGCTCTCATGTTGCTCCCAAATGGTTTGGCCCCAACTCCGGTAATTTCCTCAGTTCTCCCGCTCGCTCCTGCATTAGGTTTTGCCGTAGTGGAAAAGAAAAGGCAAGGTTGGAATTCCCAGAGCAAGACAGGGGCATGATGAGGGGAGCGCTCGCCTGAAATTCATGATTGATCCATTAACATTCATTTGGGTTTATATAATCTCTGAGCATAAGATTAACTTCTCAGGAAAAGCAGGCCAAATCAAACAGCTGGTTCCTGTCTTCTCCAGTGGGTCTCTGAGGACCACCGCAACACTACTGAAATGAGCTCTCCTCCATGCTGTGTGCTTCTACATGGATATGGATATGAATCTACAATATTTTACAGGGCAATAAAAATAAGAGACCACAATTAAACTGCTGTCAATCAGTTGGGGTATTTTATATTGTATTTATGGCATTTATTGGAGGAATTAATGCTGTTTTTATATTGAGGAATACATACAGTATTTGTGCACTTACAGGCACATACACTGTGTCACAATGTCTTATACTTTTCTCTGTGTCTGCGTCCTCTGTTGGTGTCTCTCTGCGTTCAGCTGGACGACCCGTCGGTATTCCCGGCAGTGATTGTGGAGCAGGTACCTGCGGCCGACCTGATGCAGGTCTATTCAGGCCTGGAGTCGGACGAGGTGACCAACGGCATCATGGTGGACACCACTCTCCATGTGGTGGAGGAACCCATCCTGGTGGGCGGAGTGGACCTCACAGGTAAGGAAGGGAAGAAAATGGGAGGGATGTTTTTTACAAATTGTACTCTGTTAGGGAATGCAGATGCAATACGCTAATCTCAAACCCTACGTAACTCCATAGGGAAAGGCAGGGCTAAGCGCGAAGAACGCACCAGCAGGGTATACATTCATCCCCCACTCATAGAGTCCCACCCACATCTTGCATTTTTAGATTATTGATGAAACAATTTTAAACCTCTAATCATCTATTTAGTAGCTTTCTTAGCCTGTCCTGTTATCCTTTTAGCTCTGTAAATTAGATGCATTTAAGAGACCTAATTCCTAAATTTCTATTTTTTTTAATACTACGTTTATAATTTTGTGTTGTGTTATGTTTAATGTGACTTACATGAGCAACACACCAAGTTGAATTCCTTGCATGCGCAAACTTACATGGCAAATAAAACTGATTCTGATGTCTACAGCCTGGAGAGCTTCATTTACACTAGTGAATGTTCTCTTATTCAGGCCAAGCATATTTACATATTTAGATTTCATGTTAATGGCTTTGTTTTTATGTGGTCAGTAGAAACGACAGTCTCAGGCACAGAGGACAGCATGGAGACCAACGAGGCTGCAGCAGCCCTTCTTAACATGGAGTCTCCAAACAACATTTTGGATGAGAAGCGCATGAGTAAGTTGTTTTGCATTGCTAATCTTTCACTATTTCTTGTGTGATGAGGAACAGTTTTTATCCTACTTTGAAGAGGACATTAGAACTGCAGGGCAATGAGAGACTTTTTTTAAGGTCTATTCAAAGGTTTGGCTCCATTTGTAAATCTCTTGTTTATACTTAGTTCACACCTATGGCGCTCTGCTGGAGTCAGACTTGACTTACATCCCGCTGCGGCCTGACCAGATAGACAACGGCGGCCTTGAAGTGTCCCTGGACGAGGACACCTCATCCATGGACGAGATTCCCCGGAAGAGTCCCTGCAAACCCCAGAAAAAAACCAAAGGTAATGCTGTTGTCCTTCTCACCTGTGGGGGGCATTGTTAGAGCATAAAAAGTCATCTGCTGTGCCAAAAAAATTCAGTGTTCAGCAGTTGACAGTTATGTAGGTAATTGGGTGATTTGACGGTGACCTTTCACCTTAAAATATACTATCCCTCAATTTCTATCATAGTGCGCAAGCCGCGGGCGGTTCGTCCCTGCTCCCCTATCACCACTCCCAACCTGCCACTCAGGAAGAAGAGCAAGGAGGGCAAAGGTGAGCCTCACTAACCAGTACGCTTCTCTTTAATGAGCCAATAAAAAGCAAGGTCTCTCCTCCTCTTGTGTATCCTCTGTGTTTCCTCTTGTGGAGTGGGCAAACAGCAGTCCTCAACCCCTGCAGCCCAATGGGGTTGAAACTGGGTGAGTTAATTGATGAGGTGATCTCAAAGTGCTGTGTTTCACAGGGAAAGAGAAGTGATTGCGGGCTGGAGGGCACATTGATGCACTACCAATAGAACCACACTAGTTCTGCTAGATGTGGCCGCTCATTGCACCATACAGAGTGTGACACAGAAAGAGGAGGGGGCTGGGGACGACGGGTTCAACTGCACACATATACATCACCCTGTCATGGTGTCTGGGATTCAAGTGGCTGCTGGGAGGGTTGCTGTTTTTAACCACTTCTGGCCAAAGCAACTCGCAAATTAGAGTAATCTACTGCCAAGCTCGGTATAATTAATTCCCTGCCGAGGCGCACACACATACACACAACTGCCACAACGTCGGTTATAAGAGTAAGAGTAGTTTCTGCTGTAATTGCATAGCTGCCATTTTGCATTTGTTAAGTAAACCTCTGAAATGTTAAATGAATTATAGATGTCTATAGCGCGGCTCCAAGGCCCCACCATGAAGGTCTAATACGCTCGCATGTTAAAAACATGAGTTAATTTATTCTCCTTCAAATTACAGGCAACACCATCTACCTATGGGAATTCCTCCTGGCTTTACTGCAGGATAAAAACACCTGTCCCAAATACATCAAGTGGACACAACGGGAGAAGGGCATCTTTAAGCTGGTAGACTCCAAGGCGGTGTCCAAGCTGTGGGGCAAACACAAGAACAAGCCCGACATGAACTACGAGACCATGGGACGAGCTCTCAGGTAAGAGGAACATACCGGGGAGCAGCGTGTCTCGAGGCTCTCACCTGCGAAAAACTGAACGACTCCATTCCCAGGACATCGTAGTATTTCTCATACACCTTAATTCCCATTCAGCACTGAACCCATGAACATTAGAGGAGGCGGTTACAATTTCAGAATGATATCTTCCATAATGTGTTAAACAGCACCGTATCTACTCTCTCCTCTAGGTATTACTACCAGAGAGGCATCCTGGCTAAGGTGGAGGGGCAGCGGCTGGTCTACCAGTTCAAGGAGATGCCAAGTGATCTGGTGGTGATCGAGGACGAAGACGCAGGCTCTGATGCCAATCCTGGCTACGGGAACCAGAGATCTGCCAGCAACGGGCGGTCGATGGTTCGCGGAGGGTCCAAAGGGCACGGGAGGGCCCATGGTCAGCACCATGTCTCGGTGAGGCAGATGAAGAAAGAGCCAAGCGATGAAGGTCTATACCTGGAAGCCAGCGGTAGACAGGCCGAGCACCTGACCGTCCATATGTTGCAGCCCAACCAGGGGATGGCCATTCCTGTTCCAGCACACGCTATGAGGTAGGAGATTTGCAGGAGGGCCACACTTTCTTGGGAATAATACACACAGTCACATATACCAGAGGTTTCCATTCTGGGGTCCGGGAACTGCAAAGGTCTTTGGAGAGGGGCAAGAAGAGGAATAGTTTAATTTCACTGTTACTTGGTTCAATATAATTCAGCACAGCGGGAGAATGTGCTGTGTAAGTTTAACTTCTGGTCAGAGGCTTGATGTTCTCCACTGTTATCTCCCCACCTACAGTACAGACAGACAACTGAAATCTTCTCAGACAGGGACAAAACCTTTATTTATTTAATGGGGGTATGTGGTGTAAAGCATATCTATTTGGGGGTCCTTGACATGAAAAAGTTCGGGACATATACGACACACGCGAACTGAGTCGAATAGCAGGCTCACGCGCACACAAACACATGTACGCACACATACAGACATGCACACACACACACACTTGTCCTCGAAAGTCTCATAATATCTGAGTGACTCAGCCGTGTTTCCAGCCGTCTCTCTGTCAACCTTTTATTAATGGCCACGATCTTAAAGGGAATTCCACTCCCTGCAGAAACCTTGTATCTACAGAAAGTCAGCTTTTCAGAAATTGAGTGAAACTGGTTTATTTTCCCATTGATGTACATGTATTTTTAATGCATTAGTAATGGTCTGGCTTTTGTCAGGGCTATCAAACATTGTCTACATTTAGGAAACAAAGATAAAGATTTCTGCAGGACCACAACTGGCAATGTAGATTGTTGTATTAATGAGGGACGTAGTGCTGCTGTTTAGGATCATAGCAGTTTACTGGATAAACTTTGTGTAGAATTCACTAGAGCTCTACTCAATTAGATTTACATTTTTATCTATATTTTTAGTGTTCAGTTACATACTGAATAGTCAAGCACAGCAACACTGTAAAAGAAGATGAAGAGGCTGTTGATGACATGAATAGATATTCAACTGAGTGGTTCTCTAAGCAATTCATTTTCTCTTTTAAGGACCATCACTCCTGCCTCAGTTCCCATGGTCCTAACATCCCCCGGCTCGCTTCAGTCTGTGCCCCTCACCACTGTTCTGGCCAACGGGGACTCCAGCCACTCCTCTCCTCCTCGGGTCATACTCCACACTGTACCCTCTACCACAGCAGGCGGTAAGGATGTGCTGACCATCCAGACAGCCTCTCTAGCCACCGGGACAAGCAGCCTCCAGGACAGCCTTCGCCAGCAGCTCCTGGTCACGAGCCTGGGCGCCTCCACCACCTCCCCCTCTTCCTGCACTTCCCCACCGGGAGTCATCAGCTCCACTGCTTCCAGCCTCAATGGTCTCCCCCGCCTGGTCACCCTCAACACGACCGGCGGGCAGACCATGGTGGCACAGCAGCCTGGCACCGTAATTGCCACCGTGCTCAAGTCCAGCGACCTCCATGGGCTGCAGGTTAAAGAGGAGATGCTGGATCCCAACTACTTCCAGTCGCTGGTCAACAGTGATCCATCACTGGCAAATACCTTTGAGAAGGAAGAGATGGAGGTTGGGGAAGCAGAGCTTAATTATAGAACTGTGATCATTGGTACCAGTCAAAGCCACGAGGCTGGAAGCGAAACTCCAGTTAATGGATACTTTTCCCAGAGCAGCAGCCCCAGTGAGGGTCTGACCCCTGTGGAGGAGCTGGAAGTGCGCGGGGAAATGTCCCTGCAGCCTGAGCAGGGAATCAAAGGCCTGCAGGAGCTGCCACTCTCTGTCCAACTCCCTGCAAACTTTATCCAGATAAAGACAGAGCCCACAGAGGCCTAGGGCTGCAGGACTCTTCCGTACACGGTGAAACAAAAACAACAATTGAATCAATTTTGATCACAGACTTTTTTCTTTTCCTACCACAATGATCTGATCAAAGATCAGAGCAAGGGATCTTGCAGTTTGTTGCTCTTAAAGCTTGGTCAATTTGGCCTCAGGATTTTTTGTTTACTCACATATTTTGTGACCATGTGCCTAATTTTGAACATCAAGGGAGTGTTTAGTTTTTCAGATGTAAGATGTCATCGATCAGAATTGGGATTATCTTCTGTAGACATGACCCCCAACAAACACACACACACACACACACACACACACACACACACACACAGACTAACCTTCCTCTCTAGGAGAACAGCCATTGGATTAACCAGGGATCCCTGTATACCAAATGTGCCAGTTAGATTAGTAATTTTCTTACCTGTACATCTCATTGGACTTGTAGCAATGCTTCAAGAGGATTTTGCTCCAAATAGGACAATGCAACAAACCAAAAACAGGAGATTGAATGCCAAAAGGTGCAATGAAATCAGACTTGAGAGAGCGTGTGTGGTTTTTCCTTTTTTTTTTTTTTTTTTTTTTTTAACCACACACTAGTTCCTGTTCCCAGGCATGAGGGATGGATGCAATGTCATGTTGTCCAATCAGATGAAAACACACCACAGAGTTTAACTGAAGAGTGCCTTACAGGAAGTTCAAACAGCTCAAGACGCTTGGAAATGTCTGGGAAAGCATAAAATGGACTGGATGGTTTTTTCAGACTTTCTGACTTTTCAGACCTTATTACTCCTTTATTTTCATATAGACAAAAGGTATGCATTCCGTCTCTATTACTCCTGGCCTTAAAACACTGTGTTACTATGGAAATGGGCATTTTCTGTCCACCAAGGACAGTCCAATATCAGACCTGTTTGTATATAGCTGCAGACCTGAGGCAGAGCAAGATAGGGAAGGAGGAATGGAGAGAGAAAGAGAGAATACACAGGATAAAACAGATTCTATCAGCCTCTGCTACAGAGGCTTGTATCTCCAAGGTTTAAATCCTGTTTATATGAAATGGAATATATATATGAATATATATATACATATAATATACAATTGAGATTCAATTTTAAGGCCGCAATGAATTTATTTATTTTGTGAATTTCTAAATTCTGTATAAAAAAGGCACATTTGTTTTTCTATTTACATATGTAAACACGAGGGAATATTACAGAGAATATGAAAGTAATACCAGGAAGCTTATTTGGTAGTTTCTTTTTTTTTAAGACCGATTTTTAATTTGTAAAGCATTCCATATAATCAACTTTGGTATTTTCACAGTTTTGGACTAAAGTGCTCTGTGCAGCATCATTATCCTGTTGTTATCTTTGTAGATATCCTCTGTTTTGTGTCTGATTCCAACATGTATTATATGTGCTTTGGTTCTCCCTTTCCAGCGGACATACCTCTTTACCTTTTTCAACAGTCAGGCAGTAGGGGCTATGCAGTAAAACACATAATGTATGTACTGTATAGACCTTTAATAATCAGTATCTACAGTATCAATCAGCATCTCTTTGAAATCATATCTCAACTGTCTTTGGTTATTTACTTATTTTGTATAATGTCTTACCACTGCTGTTTTCTATGGTGCACTTGCCATTCTGGTGCTCTCCTCTCCTCTCCTGCTCTTTGGCCAGTTGAGTCTGCGCTTTCTTTATTCTCTGTCCCAGTTTGTTAAGGGCCTCTCAGGCTAGGCGTCTGATTGGCCCCGAAGTCCTACCAGAGCTGAGGCCATATTGATCGTGAGTGCTATCATGGCTAAATTGGTTGTATTTTCACCGGGGCTGTAGCTGCGGAGTGAGGACAGACAGACATGCTGACCTCCATCTGCCCTAGCACCTGAGGACAGGAGTTAAATGCTGCTTTACAACCCCGTGTCAGCCAAAGGGTTCTGTGTCTCTGAATGTATACATACTGTACAAGTACACGGTTATGCAAAATTGTGACAATCAATAATTACGCTGGGTTGCATTGCTGTATTGCATTGAAATCCGTCGGCATGGTAGTCTTTGGGTGGGGACTGAGCTGCTTTTTTTTTGCTTTGCAGAGGCTTACTTTTGTATATATTTTGTGTGTCTGCCCTGCCTGTTCCTTAAAGCACTGTTGTTTGTGAGATGTTGAGGTATGTCCACTGCTTATTTCTGCCTTATATGTTTTGTTGTTTCTATTGTCTTGGGTTGTCGATGGCCTCCCTTATGCTGAATATAGAATAGATTTTTATGGAAAGTTAATGTAATAATTAAAACAAAATCTTCTTCACTGAAATGCGACGCATCTTCTTTATTTGTTTTGCTGTGGTGTGATAGGGTGAGCTAGTTGACAGATTAATGTCACATGACACTTTTTAAAATTGAACTGCCTCTCACTTGTCTCCCTTGTTAGCATGAATGAAAACGTAAGATGCAGTATCTCACAATGCTGGCAGTCCAGAGGAGAAACAGGCTGTTCCTAACCGTATCGCTGCTATTGGGTGAAAACCTTGTAACTCCAATTTTGGTGAATTTCATGTTTTAACTTCAGCAGAAGGATTACATGCTCTCCGCTCCTCTTTGGGTTGAGATTTTTCTACAGTCCTTGGGTTTATGGAAACCTTTCAAAACCAATTAGATTTGCTGCATGTCCTCCCCTCTCTCTCCCATACCTTCCTGTCTATCTCTCTGTCAATAAAGCATAAAATGCCAAAAATAAATCTTAAAAAAAACCAATTAGATAAACTAAAAATGCATGGCCGTCAAGCTAAAAACAAGGCTGTTTTTCTTAGTCTATGAAAAGTTGACATTTTGGATGTAAGAGAATGCTTCTCACGATGAATTTCACACAGTACATGAACTACAAGCAGACAGTGTCGTCCACACTAACAAATAAAATCAATCAGGTTGGTTTACAGGTGCTATAGTAAATGTTGGAAACAGCTGGCTTCTAAGGGGTTACTGAGTCAATTTGCCTTTACTGTTCAGATAATGGAACTGAAGTGCTTTTTGCTTTGAAAATTCAAAGCCATATTGTTGGGCTGTGCAGTGTTGGGGGACAGTTGACAACATGGCATTTGAAGAGAAGGGAAAAGCTACTGTAGGAAACTGGAATGGAGCCATTAGCAGGCCAGAGACTGATTGGACTGTACTTAAGAGCCTTGCTCCTCCAGTTGCTGTGGGTGGATGAATACATTAGCATGTGACATGCCCAGAGCTGAGGACAGCCGAGTGTCTCGCCATGGCCTGCCGAGTGTGTGTGTGTGTTCTGTGTGTGTGTGTGTTTGAGAGGTGGAGGGGTTACATTGGCTTGAACTGAGCCTGTTTGTGCGTGTTATGTTGGTGGTGGTGGGGGGTGCACATTGGCTTGGATTGAGCCTGTGTGTGTGTGTGTGTGTGTGTGTGTGTATGAGTGAGGAGGGGAGGGGAGAGGGGGGGATACGGTCTGCTGAGGGAGCTGTCTGGCAGCTGGGCTTGTCTACTGTGCCTAGCCTTCTCTCTCTACACCCACATGCACAGCTGTGTACCACACAATCCAACCTTGCCATAGGGTTAACACACAACACACACACACACACACACACACACACTCTCTCTCTCCCTCTCACACACACACACATGCACACAGAAAACAAGACCAGAAGTTCACTGACAACCACAGCCACCACTACAACCTTCTCCACACAGACTCCCCAACGCTTTGCAGCAGACCCAATATTGGCGTATTGTGGGAAATAATACACAGAGAGCATCTCAGCAGACACTCCGCTTTACTGTTCAGCAGCTCATCGGAAGTCCGCCATATGGGAAGGGGAGATTGTAACGGATTACAGAAATAATGAAAGGCTACTAACAGAGTTGCAAAGTCTGTGCTATTCCTTGGTTAGTGAGTCAGAGACCCTGAAGAGAGAGTGAGCGCTGGGCCCTGGGAGAGGAGGACTATTTCTGTGTCGCCTGCAGCCACTGACACAGCGCAAGTGTTTACTGCTGTGCCATGCTGCCTCTCACAGTGGGAGCAGTTGAAGGATGACGGCTGACATTATTGTGCCTCCAGCCCGTTGCAGGAACGGTACAGGGAGAGATTATTTAACCATCAGGTCACCAGACTGACTGGAACATTACAGAGAAAATGAGTTGATGCCTGTGGTCTCGTGGCTATTGCAGCCATGCAGTCTGTTTAACTTGACAACCTGCACCCAAGGTTAGATTTAAATAGACCGCTCAACTCTTAAAATTCAAAGGTTTCCTCAAAGAAGCAACAGTAAATATATTTAAGGACAGTAGGTGTAGCAGGGTTTTAAATTGTGAAGCTTCAAGAAGAAAAACAAAACAAAACATTGGCATCTTGTTTGGAAAGAGTGTGTCTTCAGAAGCAATACACCTCTCACTCCACAAGATGGCACTGGTGATACATGTCTACCAAGCAGCGCCTGAGCCTCAGTCTGACATGCAGAGAACTGTTCCTCCAGGTCACTAATCTAAATACAGACACTCCTCATACATTGGTTTTCTCTCTCCGTCTCCCCAGAATAGCAACCCATAGATCTAAATGGATGAGCAATACTTGAAATGAAAATAAACAGCTGGAAGTTAAGTTTCCCTGCATTTTTGATAAGTAACAAAAGGAATTAATTCACTTGTGAACTTAAACGATAGTGGCCATTCCTAAGGCCAGGTAGGCGAATCCTTTGAACTGTGCTAACCTGGAAGATGCACAGTATCTCTGTATATCCTGCAGAGCAATCTTTCCTCTGCTCCCCTCCTCATCAAAACAACGATAAACAAGCGCTCTAGGGGGGTTTTCCTAGACAGTGCATAAAATGCATTAGAAACTTGGGGAGGACTCCATTTGAAGTGAGAATTTCTTGTTTGCTTATCCTTTCATTCTGTTTAAAAAGGAGGGTCTCACTGTCACAGGCTTACAGATTTGCTTTATATCTAACGCAGCCGGTGTTGAACCTGTTATATTTTGCATTATAGGAATGCAAAATTTCCTCTATTTATATACCTATCCAGTATGATCAAAGATGATTAATGGAGAGATTGCAAACATTTGAATTTGTTTGAGTCGTTAAATTTGAAGCATTTGCATTTAAAAGAAAAAACTTTGTGAGATAGCTGTAGCCTGAGGGCCTTTAGAGAACTAGGAGGCTGACTCAGAAGGCGATTTGAAGGTCCCACAGGTGGACATTTATTTACAGTGCAACCAAAAGTGCAACACAAAAAAGAAAACAAAAATTAAAAAAACTGAAGATTTACAGAACAGAGGATAACTCAACTCCAAAATCAAAATAACGACAAGTGCACTGGCATCTGCACTGCCTGACCTTCCCTTCCAGCTGCCTCAGAACAACTCTTTAAATACAGCCATCGATTTCAGACACATCCCCTGGCCTTCACCAACCTCACTACAGGGGTGAGACATTACCAGCTTTTATATATTATTAACCATAGTGTTATTTTCACAGAATTCCAATTTCCTACTGTACCTGAATGCATCACCAAAACACATACAGTAACTACCCGCGATCTCGCACAGCAAAAGAATAATACACATTAGCACGGTAAGAACCCCCCTCCGACATGGAATAGGCCATGACATCATCGCTGACGTCATCGACCACATAACAGACGCAAGTGCAGGGCGGCCCCCTCCCTAACAGTCGTTTCCCGCGGCAGGTAAGAGTACTTCTGTGAACAAAGAAAACTTAACTATACAATTCTGAAAATCCTGTAACAAAAACAACAATAAAGGTAAATGAAATAGCAACACTGTTTGTCTGTCATTACTGTGTTAAACCGAAAATATGGAATTTGGAAATCTCAACAAAATATAATGCTAAACACAAACAGACCCCTGATAGTTATGTGCCTTCGCATTACAGTGAAATTACCGGTCAACTCAATATGTGATAGAATTAACAAACATGCAGAGATGTACCAATGGGCTTAACTTATGGATAAAGAAATAATGTTAACAGTGACAAATGATGCGGTCATACCCACTTTGTCACACTCCACCCCCCCCTTAAGCACGTTACTCATCAGAGGAACGGGACAAGAAATCGGCGATGACATTCTTGTATCCTGGTTTGTATTTAACCTGGAAACGATAAGGCTGGAGAGAAAGGTACCATTGGGTTATTCTCGCATTGGTGTCCTTCATTCTGTGTATCCATTGCAGAGCCCGATGAGCAGTATCTAGAAGAAACTCCTTGCCAATCAGATAGTACTTTAAGGAGTCAAGAGGCCACTTCACTGCCAAGGCCTCCTTCTCAACAGTTGAGTACCTTACTTCTCTCGGGAAGAGCTTGCGGCTGATGTACTGCACCGGCATCTGGTTATCACCTTCTCCCTGCAGCAGCACAGCCCCAAGACCCCTCCCGGAAGCATCTGTCTGCACAGTGAAAGGGAGATCAGAATCTGGGCATTGCAACACAGGCTCATTGCACAAACAGTTTTTCAGATAATTAGAAGCAGCCTCACACACTGGTGTCCATTTAACCTTAGCGGGGCTGGATTTTCGGGTCAAATCACTGAGAACTGCGGAACGGGAAGAGAAATCAGGGATGAATCGGCGATACCAGCCGACCAACCCTAGGAATGATCGTACCTGTCTCTTAGTAGATGGCAATGGACGGGCTTCAATGGCCTCGACCTTCCCCACCTGAGGGTGAATGGCTCCACCACCGATGACGTAACCCAGACACTGGACCTCAGGCTTGGCGATGTGGCACTTCCTTGCATTGATGACCAGTCCTACATTCTGGATACTGCGAAGAACATCTGACAGGTGCTCCACATGGTCCTCCCACATCTTGCTGTAGACTACAATGTCATCGATGTAGGCCGCGGCGTAGTCATCTGCTCCTCTCAACACCTCATCCACCAACCTCTGGAAGGTCGCTGGGGCTCCATGCAGTCTGAAGGGCATCACCCGGAACCGGAACAGTCCACTTGGCACTCTGAAAGTTGTTAAGTCCTTGGATGCCTCTGTCAAGGGTACCTGCCAATACCCCTTACAGAGGTCAAGGGTCGTCAGGTAGGTAGCATTCCCCAAGCGGTCAATCAGTTCATCAACCCTTGGCATCGGGTAAGGGTCAAAGGCTGACACATCATTCAGACGAGAAAAGTTGACACAGAACCTCAGTTTTGGATCGTCCTTCTTAGGGACCAGTACCACAGAGCTACACCACTCACTGCGAGAGGGTTCGATGATTCTCATCACCAACATGTCTTCCACCTCTTGCTTAAGCGCTGGAATGAGCTTTGCTGGAACTCTGCTGGATGTTTCCCTGATGGGTTACTGTGTTGAAGAGAGGAGACTGATCTCATGCTGAATGACGTCTGTTCTACCAGGCTGTAAACTGAACAGTTCAAGAGGCATGTGTGCCTCTAACTCCTTGCGACGGTCAGATGCTAGATGACTCAGGTCCGGCAGTATTTGGATCCCAGCTGAAGAAGGAAAATACTGCTCCTGCAGCTCTTCCTCATCGACTATGGTCCGTGCCCACAACTGTGTCGATACCTTTGGCTGGTCCATCCATTCCTTCAGCAGGTTCAAGTGAAACACCTGGTGCTTCTTGCGCCGGTCAGGTAGATACAGTTCATAAGTTACGGGAGCCACCTTCTTTGTGACCTCGTATGGCCCCTGCCACTTGGCCAAGAGGCCTGAATCTGAAGTTAGCAGCAGTAGGAGAACCTTCTGGCCCTGTTGGAAAGACCTCCTCCGGGAGGAGGAGCTGCTGGGCACCGGCTAGTTGGCTGTTGGCGAGCTCTTGATACTGGTCAAGCTTGTCTCTCATCTTCGACACATACGAGAGGACACTGCAGTGCTGCTGTTGCTTCGGTTCCTCCCAGGCCTCCTTCAGAACGTCCAGTGGACCCCGCACTGGATGGCCATACAGGAGTTGGAAAGGGGAGAAGCCTGTGGAAGCTTGGGGTACCTCTCTATAGGTGAAGAGAAGGAAAGGGAGCCACTGATCCCAGTCAGACCCCGTGTCCGTCACAAACTTCCTCAGCATGGATTTCAGAGTCTTTTAAATCTTTCTACAAAGCCGTCAGTCTGTGGATGGTATGGGCTCGTCCTCACCCAACGAATCCCCAGCATCTTATACACCTGCTTGAGCAGCTTAGAGGTGAAGTTAGTCCCCTGGTCCGTGATGATCTCTTTTGGGATCCCGACTCTAGAGAACAGCTGGACCAGGCAGTTGACTATCTGACGGGGCTTGATCTTCTTTAGTGGGAATGCCTCCGGGTATCTTGAAGCATAGTCACACACTACCAGTATGTACCTGTGGCCAGAACTACTCTTCTCTAGTGGGCCGACAATATCTATGGCAATGCGAGAGAAAGGGATGTCAATAATGGGCATGCTGACTAGTGGGGCCCTATCTCCCTTTCTGCCTGGGGCTGTTAACTGGCACTGCGGACATGCTTTACAATATTGGACAGTGTCTGCATACTGCTGTGGCCAATAAAAGCGAGAAATCATCCTTGAGAAGGTTTTAAGCTGACCTAAATGGCTTGCCCAAGGAACAGAATGGCTCAGCTGGAGAACAATGGGCCTTAAACTTTGGGGAACAACTAGCTGGTCACCTAGTTTGCTCAAACACGAAGACCTCACTGCCCTTCTCTGTCACTTGGGTTGACTCAGGGACACTCTTGGCAAACAGGGGCTTTAGAGAAGGGTCCTCCCTCTGCAACTGAGTGATGTTACTAGGAATAAGCTGCATCTCAGAACTACCAAGTTCAGGCACAGGCTCTACTAGCTCAGTTCCCCTCAGTCTGTCTTGCCTTCGCTGTCTCCTGCTTTTCTTGGCTCGAGGCTGACTGGCTCCTTCAGCACCTGGCACATCATCATCTGCAAAAGGTAGCTCATCCCACCCCAAAGCTGGTTCAGACTCTGCTTGGATATGCTTGGACCTTGTGACTGCTACCATACCCTTGCTGGCTCTGCTAGAACCTTGCTCAACCCCGTGACTGGCTATGAGCTCACAGAGGATTGGGAGGTCTCTGCCTAGCACTACCTGGTATGGGAGCTTCTCTATTACACCGACTGCAAGCAAATACTGTTGACCTTCAACCTGTATGGCTATCTCAGCTATGGGGTATTCTACCTTGTTGCCATGGACACACCAGACGCTAACCTTTCCCTCATCGAAGATCACATCCCTAGGAAGACAGTCTGGCCTAACCAAGGTGCGATTGCTGCCTGAGTCTAAGAGGGCTACACATGGTTTATCCTCAATAAATACACAGGCTGTACGTTCCTCGTCAAAACAGTCTGGCTGCTCCCTACTTTCCAACTGCCTGCCATCTGATCTGGGTGCAAAACCTATGTAGGTCTTACTGACATGCTTCGTTGGACAATCTGCCTTGAAGTGCCCTGTCTGACCACATGAGTGACATGCTAAAGGATTTCTGTTTCTGAACTCCTTAACATTACTGTTACTTGAGCCACAGGGGCCTTGCTTGAAATTTCTGGCTCTATGCCCATTACTGCCTGCTGGTTTACCAGATGAAGCTGCAGAGTTGGATCTGGGAGTGGGGAACCCTTTTGAAGTCCGGCGGACAGCCAGGAAAAATTCTGCCAGTTCTGCTGTTTCTTTGGAAGATGTGGGGTTGCGCTCTTTGACCCAGGTCTCGAGCTTAGGGTTCAGGATTCTCAAGAACTGTTCCATGACAATGGCATCCCCAATCTGCTCTTTGGTCTTTTCTTTAGCAGCCATCCACTTGTCATACAGGTCCTTGAGGCGAGCCTGCAGCTCCTTGGGTGTCTCATCATCTCCCACGACGCTGGTACGGAATCTGATACGATAGGTCTCTGGATTGATTTCATATTTATACAGAACAGCATTCTTGACCTTAACATAGTTCATTGTTTCCTCAATGTCCATTGCAACATATGCAGCTCGGGCTTTGCCAGTGAGCAGTGGGGCAAGATGCAAAGCCCACTCTTCTGGAGGCCACTGACATGCATATGCAATTCTCTCAAACATTGTCAGGTAATGTTCAATGTCCTCATCTTCATGGTAAGGTTGCATCTTGGGGCCTTTCCACCCAGGAAATCTCACCCTCAGGCTGGATGGTTGCCCCGCAGAGACCTCAAAGGGGCCAGGGTCAGGATCAGGTCTCACTGGAACCATTTGGGCAGCAGGTTGCTCTAGTGGTGGCAGAGAGAGAAAAGGGGTCTGCTGTGTCACCCTCTGGCGGTTCTGGCGGTCCGCGCGGTCCTGCCGAACCTCCTGCTGGACGTGGGAAAACTGATGCTGGACCTTATTCCAGCGCTCCTCCTGGCATTTCCGCTCCTGTTCCCACCTGGCCTCCCTGTCGGACTGTTGCTGCATCAGGCCACGCAAAAGGCTGGAGAGCTCTGCAACATTCTGCGGTTCTTGGACTTGACCGCCTGTTGCCCCCTGCAGGTCAGGATCACCCATGCCTTCATCTTGTAGACAGTCCATCGTACCTGTTGCCTTTTTGCCTCTGGTCATGATCTTCACCGCCCCTACTGGCTTGGAGTCACCGCTGCCGCCACTTGTGAGATAGCTGTAGCCTGAGGGCCTTTAGTGAAGTAGGAGGCTGACTCAGAAGGCGATTTGAAGGTCCCGCAGGTGGACATTTATTTACAGTGCAACCAAAAGTGCAACACAAAAAAGAAAACAAAAATTCAAAAAACTGAAGATTTACAGAACAGAGGATAACTCAACTCATACCAAATCAAAATAACGGCACGTGCACTGGCATCTGCACTGCCTGACCTTCCCTTCCAGCTGCCTCAGAACAACTCTTTAAATACAGCCATCAATTTCAGAGACACATCCCCTAGCCTTCACCAACCTCACTACAGGGGTGAGACATATTACCAGACATATTACCAGCAAAAGAATAATACACATTAGCACAGTAAGAACCCCCCTCCGACATGGAATAGGCCATGACATCATCGCTGACGTCATCGACCACATAACAGACACAACTGCAGGGCGGCCCCCTCCCAAACAGTCGTTTCCCGCGGCAGGTAAGAGTACTTCTGTGAACAAAGAAAACTTAACTATACAATTCTGAAAATCCTGTAACCAAAACAACAATAAAAGTAAATGAAATAGCAACACTGTTTGTCTGTCATTACTGTGTTAAACCGAAAATATGGAATTTGGAAATCTCAACAAAATATAATGCTAAACACAAACAGACCTGGGATAGTTATGTGCCTTAGCATTACAGTGAAATTACCGGTCAACTCAATACGTGATAGAATTAACAAACATGCAGAGATGTACCAATGGGCTTAACTTATGGATACAGAAATAATGTTAACAGTGACAAATGATGTGGTGATACCCACTTTGTCACAAACTTATTTTTCTACAGTGACATCACAACTGGACTTGGTCTTGATTGGCTCACCCCACTAAATATTTGCAATAGTCTTCAAATTCATTCAATAAATACCCTTTTAACTAAACTACATTAATTTGAAAAACATAATGAAGAGCATCATTCTTATCCTGAGCAATAGCATATTTGAAAAAAACAATGATGATGAAATGAATAATATGGGACTTTTAAAAGTACATTTTATGACAATCCAGAGACACTGACTTATTTTATCCAAACCCCCCATATTAGAAGGATTCAGTTAGAGATTAGTGTCATGCTTGCTTGCGGCTTTTCTACTGTATGTGGACATCAAGACATAGAGACACTTTACAGCACACAACGATGGGGGGGGCGATCAATTTGTTGGGCTCCCATGGATGCAGCTATGACAACCATCCCCTGTCTTTATGTCTTTCCACACCTCCATGATTAATTGTGAGATGGATGTACAGTAAAGTTTCTCTTTCACTGTTTTTTTTGGACTTCTGTCCCAACAGGCACGAGCAGCTCCCGGGGAGTCAGCTGTAATATCTGTATCAGCCTCTCCAGTCAGGGTGAGCCGTCCCATTCAAAACGATTCTCAAGGCTCCCGTGGCAATTTACTCTCACGACTACAAAAGCTTCCTGAGTGTCCTCTGAGACCTTGCCAGATAGACTCTAACAACTAACAGCATCTTACATAAACTAACAGTTTATACCATTTCCCAACCTTACTAGTACAAGAACTCTACAGCAAGAGCTCCCTGACTGTATCAGTTTTAATACACACTGCACTATTTGATGTGATAAGCGGAGAAGTAGTGAGAAATGAAGTACGTATCAACACTGATTTTTATGAACTTTTCAGAACTGCCTCAGGGGCTTGGCAGCACCCTTGTCAGTTTATTTGAAGCATGTTTGCAATTATTGCATTTGTTAACTCATGCCACTATTTTTTACTTGACATGTTGCTTAAGGCCATTGACATTATTGATTTAAAAATACAATATGGGTTGCAGTCTGAGCTCCACCATTTATGAACATACCCATAAAACATTTACATACAATTATATGTTTTGCCCTCATTTCCGCAAAATCCACTTAATTGCCAGATATTATTGATATCACTGACATTATTATCATATTGAGCCATAAGTCGCAGCATGTCAATGTCAATATTTACTTAAATGGTGAGAAACACCATCACGAGTAAAGCTTCAAACCACATGACTAGATATTTTGCATGTTATCTCTTATACAGTGCTTCATCACAAGATGGTGAGAAAAAGCACATTTTCAATGCAGCACCTGCAAGTAAGGAATGGAAGTGAGGAAACATTTTGGCGCATTTAGACACTGATGATACAGTGATTTGAAACATGATGATGTGTTTCATTCCAGAGAGTATTAAAACACCTTCACCTTTATGAATACCTACAATTTTTCTCTTCAAAAGTAGAGACACTTTGCTTTCAGGTCCACGGTGTCTTGGCACCGCAGGACCGGGGTTTCTTGTAATTGCAGTTTCACTCCCATAATATTCACTTTAAATTTACAGTCAGGTGGGGCTTCACTTGGAAGCACTATTCATTTAAACTACAGCTGTACTATACTATACTATATACTACTATACTATATACTATACATGCTCTACTATGCTATACTATACTATATACTACTATACTATACTATTATATACATACTCTACTATACATAGTCTACTCTACACTCTAGTCTACTGTACTTTACAAAACTATATACTATAATATACTATACTCTACTATATACTATAGTATACTATGCTATACAAACTCTACTGTACTGTACTATTCTTTTCTATTCTATATTATGCTATACTATACTATCCATACTCTACACTCTAGTCTACTGTACTTTACTATACTATACATACTCTAGTCTAGTCTAGTCTAGTCTATACTGTACTATGCTATGCTATACCACAATACACTGCACTACACTGCACTGTACTGTACTATAGTGTAATGTTGCTGTGTGGTAAGGTAAGTGACTGGATTTAAGAGGCCGTGGCTGGCTGTTTGGCCCTGCAGTGAAGCCAGGCTACTGCATGGGGAAGCGTGTTATGCTAGTAAACCATTCAGGCAGGAGAGAGCTGGCATTAGTGTTAATCAACAAAGGCATCTTTGATACACAAGAGCCTCTCAGGTGAGACAATAGAAACAATAACAGCATAAATTGCTAATTTTCCTTGTCAGGACACACTTTATTTGATGCTAAATGTTTCTGGTTATCAGTGCAATAAAGCCTGATGGAGAAGAGAGAGATGTGTCTATTGTATGATTCAAACGCTACAGGTGGAGAACATGAGCAGCTTTCCCACAAATGTACCGGGGAATTAGGTTTCTTTCAAGAAAATCATACTGTACCATCTATTCATAGAAATGAGCCATGACCTGTATATATTAAAAAAGAGGACAACTGAGATTATTCATACTATGAAATTTTATTTGGTACAATTAGGAAACATTCAAATGTATGGAGGACTGCAAAGCAAATTGTGATGTAAATAATGCTCTACATTTTTGTCTCTCTTGTTTTACCTTTGAATGTCTCTAGAATCTTGAATGCTCTTGAATATCTATCCACGACAGAACATCAATTCCATATGTTTCTTGCTTTCTTATCTGTCACTTGAATAGAATTAGTTCAACCTGGCAGCTTGAGATGTGGTGTTACAGATTAAATCACTTTCACCACATTCAGTCTAGTCCTGATACAAGCAAAGATGAAACAGTTTGAACTGTAGCACCATTGAAGACATTTTGCAGATTGCAATTATAGTGAAAACAATGCAGCATAAGACAACAGCAATTGCATCAAAAAAAGACTGTTGAGTTAAGTCAGAGTGAAGAGGTGGATGTCTGCATGTTTAATTATAAATCTTGGCTCAACATGATGCCAAAAAAAAAGAGAGAATATATATGCAATTAAATGAGTATAACATCTATAAATGTACTCTACTCAAACAGATGTACAATTGCTATATAGTACATATACACATTTTCATATGCTACAGTAAATCTAGAGGAACAGCTTCACTTTTCAGCCGACAAAGTAAAACATGAATGCATAACAGAATTCGGACAGACAGTGATGATATATTTCTTTGTAAAAAATGTGTTAATGATGACATGTTTGAAACTAAATTGCACCCAGTGCACAGGATGACATGGCAAGGATACAAACTGGATTAAATGGCTGGATAAACAGTTAAAATGAGACAGCTCTACACAAACACTTCTTTTTAAGAAAGAATCAAAATGCTCCAAACTCCATTTAGACTGTTAAGACAGACTAATAGTCAATGCACCCATTTTCAGATTGGATATTAATTGTGTGCAACGGGTTGTTTTGGTTTCACTAGTGGTCTGGAATATTTATCGAAGGAGAACTGCACCAACAATGGCAAACAGTATTGTACCCAGAAAGCGCACATCCCATTCAGATCCTCCCCAGCATACGGGCGATCCACCAGTTGCAGGGCATGACAACTTGACAGATGACCCGGCCCCCTTGGTAGTAGTATGGCCAAGGGTTGAAGCCTCCCAGTGGTTCGTGGTAGCGCCGGCAGTAGCGGTAACCACGGCGACAGTGCTGGCAGCAATAGCCCCGGTCGTCCAGACGGTTATCCAGTTCAATTCCGACGTCTCTCTGCAAAGGACACAGGATAGGGCTCGGTCACAATCACACACATGACAAATGCCAGTTCTCCCAAGGCAAGGGCAGAGACAGAGGATTTGATGGTGTGAATTGATGAGCCTGCTTTGGCTGTAGGTCAGGAGAATATATGAAAAAACTAAACAGAAGCGAAATGATCAGAATTGATGTCTCTGGAAATGTGGTGGCCAAGTTGTGCCATGCTTGATGACTGTGACAAAGAGATCAAGATAGCGCTGAAAGTGGGCTGCCTTGATTTAAGCTCCAGGAGCATAAAACATGATATAATACCCTTGACCTTTCCATTATGCCAGAGGTAGCAGTACTCCTGGCTGCATGGCGCTCCATCTCTGATCCCGGCGTTCGCAGCCTCTCTACCAGGGCCATCTTCAATCAAAGGGACTCTGACATTGTTGGTTACCAGCATAATTACACTATTTCTTTCATCTCTGACCTCTTACTCCCTTGGCCGCAGCCCACACTCTGCACCAAAATGGCTGCCCCTCCTCCATTAGAGCATTCAAATTAGAGCTGCTCGTGTCTTGGCGCCCTCCCTCTGACCTTGAATTTAAGTGCATGGCACATTCCTAAAGCAATTAGCAGAGTAATGATCGTCTAACAAGGATCCTTTCATTTGCTCTCACTGGCTGCCTCTGAATTTATAGAGGGGCCAAATGAAACCCAAACGAAAGGTAAATTGGGTAGAATTAATGGCCCTTGGATTTTTCCATTGTGCCGGTTGGTTCATGCCCTCTCTAGACTCGTGGGGCTGAGTGTCATGCCTTTGATCAAGAGCAACTCCAAATGGGGTTCGGAGAAGTGCCACTTAACTCACCCCACTAGTTGAGGCAGATACTGCCCTCAGTATGCATTTGACCACATTTCAATCTCCTGTAGTAAATGAATCCTCTGAGACAATCCGGCACTGTCTCGTTAAACAGCTTGGATGCAAGAGTCGATGGCCTCCGTGGACCTAACATCCAGAACGAACTGGCATAATTCTCTACAGTGCTTACTATGAGTCAGCTACTTGCAATAGTGTGGAACAAAACATAAGTCCACTGTAGGGAATAGAAATGTGGGGGAATTGTTTCAGCCTGGTTTTTTAAGAGGACAGGACCCATAGGAACACATAGCTGTGTCCTCCCAGCCCTCCACTACATTAACTATGGGAATAAGGAGTTTCGTTGCAGCTTTAGGTGAAGGCAGTGAGTAGTCCGTCACAACAGTTTACAGATATTTTATTTGTTTAGATTATGTCAGATGTTGGCTCTTTTTTGCAGCAGGTAGGTGCGGCAGGTAACAATAATTTCATAACCAGCATGACGCACACACACACACACACACACACAAATCATGCATCACATCTGTACTGAGTGATGATAAATTGAGTACAATTACATACTCGTAAAGACATACTTAAAACACATAGGAAAGGAGAGAGATGTGATATGTAAGGAGTGTTTGATTTATTACTCTGACAAACGCAGGTAGGCTATTAATGATTTATTGTTTCAGTCAAGTTTCAGGTCATCAGCTTCCAGGCAACAATCTGTTATGGAAACAACACAAAAGCTGTCAATGGACCAACGATAATCTTATCTGCTCCTCACAGCCCAAACTGTGATGTTACGAAACGTGGAGCTCCGGCTTGGAAAATGAAGAAAATATTTTATTCAAATGATGTTGCGTTTATCAAAACAAACCGCCAATAGGTAGCATTGTACCTTAAAGACAATTAATCAGAGCTATCCTTTTAAAACGGAGGGTACATATTAATCACTCTGGCTTTGAGTTCCCGTCTCTAGTGGGATGCTGTGGTGATAAGAATGGTTCACCTTGGGAAATCTCAGGCAGTCACTCACAAACAAGCAGCATTAATGAAGAGTAAAAGTCATTACCCCCTTTCTGCATCTGATTTCATCACACACACGCACGGAGACATGCACACATATGCACATGCAAACACACACACGCACACACACAGACACACACCTCCATGCGTATTATGAGGCATAGGATATGAATGAGTCTGCAGAGTAGAAAACTTTGTCAGTCATTCAATAAGATGTAACAAATCAAAGCACGACTCCCTTAATTTCCACACTTGTTGGTGTTATTTCACACACATTGATCACCACTCTTCATGGGCTTGAAGCGCATGCCTGGGTATGTTATTAAATCTCATAGCCGAGCTCATCATTCATCCTGGGATCAAAACACCAGAGATAACATGTCTGTTTCATACCCTGCTGTGTATTCAAAGGGGTTTTTGATTTGGACAGTGTAACGTATGAAATGCTTTGACCCTGACACATAAACTACATCCTGATCTCACGGCTGCATACTTACACATACCCCATGAAAAAGGTTTTCGTCTCACTGCACACTTAAAGGTGATGTTGAACTTTGGTAGTACCTTGGGTTGTGTAACTTCCTGGCCATGATATAGCCCCAAAATTGTCAATTCTCTGTTATCTGTTGCTCCGGTAGAAACGATTGCAGAATTGCGCTTTTTTTCCCCTCTCCATTCACTGCCATTGTATGGAGGAACAGGTCTGAAAATCACACTTTGAGTGCATATACGAATGCGAACAAAGCAGATTCTGACAATATACGTATAAAAAAACTAGTCATGCTGCTGAATTGTGGTAAGTGAATCGCTTTCTTTCTTTTTATTAAACCTTACAGTTTGAACAAGCATAACACAGGAATCTGGTCGGAGGAAACTTATGCCGATAGAATGAAGAAAATAAGTTTACCAATAATCGTAAATAGGTGATAAAAAGTGAGAGACTTGTTTTTCATATTGGCAGAATCTGCTTTGTCC
This sequence comes from Centroberyx gerrardi, assembly GCF_048128805.1. Lineage (NCBI taxonomy): Eukaryota > Metazoa > Chordata > Actinopteri > Beryciformes > Berycidae > Centroberyx > Centroberyx gerrardi. Next base: position 19,044,608 of record NC_136012.1, read on the forward strand.
CATCTCCCACCTTTTTTTGTAAACTCTTTTTCTTTTCTTTACTTTCATAAAAGGAAACTGCTGGTTTACCTAAGTGATGTGCGGTTTCGCCTCAGTGTCGGGATGCAACTGCAGGCT